>NC_056597.1:17358210-17368210 GCF_018340385.1 Cyprinus carpio | reverse complement strand
CTAACAAGTACGAGTCAAATAAACCCGACCCTGTTTTACTCTCCATTACAAACTTATTGACAGAAACGTGATGGTTTGTTACACAGGATCTCACATCAGCCAGCACAGCCAGGCTATGCACATATTTATAAAGCAATATCACATCATTCATTATGCTGTACTGTAAGCAGAAAAGGCTCCTGCTGCTCCTCATCCACATCTACGCTATTCAATAATGCCGCTTATCAGGAGCACATTCTGAGGGAAATATGATATCAGCTTAGCCAGAGATGAATCGACCAGGCCTTAATGAACACCTGGGTGGACTTCATTTCTGTGGAGAATAAGTGAGCGAGAGAGAGATATGTTTGGACTTACATCCAAATATATTCAGAGTACCTGCATAAAGAATGACTAAAGACCAACCACATTTGCATTTCTTGAAGGCTTGCAAGGCAGCAAACGTTAGCAGCTAAAGGCAGGCGGGCCAAAGGCCACAGATCCAAAGATCAATGCCAGTGCTAAACGCTCTATCAGTGTAAGTCCAATAGATTTTAAAACTCTAATTTTAGTTGGTTAAAAACCCCAAAAATACATAATACATAAGTCTGAAATTCTCTACACAACAACTCCTGGAGATTATTGTGAAGTTGATCAAGAAATGTGAGAGATTTCAATACAATGTTTTCCTAGCAAGCACTGTACTAATAATAGAAAATGTGCTATTAGCAGTAAATTAATACAGACTTGTTTAAGAACCTCAGGAAAATGTTTCAGATGAAACTGGAGAATATAAATTTTAGCAAAACAAACACTTGCAAGACCAAAGCCTTTGTAATCACTGTAGACTAACTTTATATAGATTAATTATTTATTAAAACACAGCTTTCAGGAATACTGATTGGTCATATATTTTTGCATAATGATTATTCTAACTATATAACTGTATAATTTACTTGTTAAAAAAAAAAAAAAAAAAAAAAAAAAACTATTTCTTTTTTGCATGCTACTGTATGCTAGTTTTGTGTGCCGTATTGCTGTCTTCCCTCTTAATAAAATCATTTTGACTTAAATCAATATTTAATGTCCATCTATTTATTTATTTATTAGGTAAGAAGCTGTGTAATAATAAATCAGATAATGCACAGTCAGGCAGTCATTATCTTAAAAAAAACAATTCAGGATGATACAAGATACACCTGATTTTTTTTATTATATTATATTATATTATATTATATTATATTATATTATATTATATTATATTATATTATATTATATTATAATGTACATTATTAAACAAAATAAAACTGAAAACAAAATGAAACAATATATTTTATTAAATAAAATATATTATATTAAATGTTATGTTATCATATACACACAAGTACCATTCAAAAGTTTGGAATATATTTGGAGATTTCTTTTGAATCTTTTTGCATGAAGTCTTCTGTGCACACCAAGACTTATGTATTCAAATATGCAGAATAAAAACAACCAGTAATATTGTGAATTATTATTACTTAAAATAACTGATTTCTATTTAAATATATGTTAAAATGTTGATGGCATAGTGTATTTTCAGCAGCTATTCAGTCCTCAGAGTTGTTGTGGTGATGCAATTTTACAGTGATTCTTTGATGAATAAAAAGTTAAAAAAAAAAAAAAAAAAAAAATATTTGAAGCAGCAATGTAACATTATAAATGTGCAAATATCAATTGTAATATATATATATATATATATATATATATATATATATATATATATATTGATTCCAGGCTTTTGAATGGCACATATAGTACACATACACACACTCTTACACTTTTATTGGATTTAATGGTATGAGTGGCCAAATTGTCATCATAATGTAAACTTTTCCAAAAATAACAATTTGTTTGCAATGTTTTTGCAAACCTTGACAGGGCACATGAGGGACAGAGAGACAAAGAGCTATTCAGAAGAAAGATGAACCTTTGAACATTGTATTTTAGCCATCCCAAGAGAAAATACAAGAAGATCCATGATGTAGTGTCTGTCCAAGGACAAGAATAGTGAGCATGCAGCAGAAATAAGCCCTGTAGCAGCAGCAGCATAGAAAGAGTGCCGACAGAGTCAGTCTGCAGCCCAACACATCAGCTAATTCACAGACACACCTGGTGAGTGCATAGTCGCTGAACATTGATTCTGACTCCACCTAGTCATACACGGTGTAAAAATCTGCTATAAAGTTAAAATGAAATTACAAACTAGCCTACTACGCTGTCAAATTAAAATATTATAAAAGGTAGTGCATTGTGGCTGACCAGAAATTCCTGCAGGGTAAAGGCTGTTGCTGCACTGTGGATCTCTGAAATAAGAGATCTCTGTAAGACATCTGAAATCTCACTGGGACTAACCTGGTTAAGTAATGGTTTATTTAAAGGTAAAAAGTGTGTTAGATGAAATCCTGAAGATTAGTGTTGGACACTCAGAGGGTCGCAAGGTCAAATTCCAGTTGGAATCGACACTGAATTATACCTCCAAGCGATGACAGAAAAATGGCATATAGAGCAAGAAATTATTCACCTTATTCATGTATTCTAGGGCTGGGCGGTATGATGGTATATATCGTTACCACGAAATAAAGTGTCTATCTTACAGATTTTGCTATATTGTGTATTCCATGGTATGCAAACATATCTGCGTAACATAGTACTGCTTAAATGTTATACACCTGTTGAGTGCTAAGAAAACATGCGTGAATGAGAAAATAAAGAGTGGGACGCATTTGGTAGAGTTATAAGCAGTGAAAAAGAACTCAATGCGGTACTCGTGCTGACTGACACACAGCTGAAGCGCGCACACTGAAAGCCCCTCTCTCAGACAGCATGTGATCGCGAAAACAGATCTTTTCCTGTTTTATTGTGCTTGAATGGTCAAAAAAGAGAGAAATTAATGAAATCTTTTCTGTCATGTTGAGCGTTTTGTTGAGCATTTTAGAAAGTAATGACATTTTTCCCGTTTTAGGTAAAAACCACACAGCTTTAAGGGGCAGCATGACATACCTGCTGCTGCCATTTATTCATGTGGAGCATTGATAAGTAAAGACTATGTCGATTATATACACTTAAATAAATGTAAACATTTGAGTGATAAAGCCTACGGAGGTGCTTCAGTTCATTTTGGATTATTTGTTCTATTTTTGCTGTAATTTGGTCTTTTTGTTAAAATTTTAGCAGCTATATTTACCTGCTGCTGTTCGTGTCATTATATAATGTTAATCATTTGGGTCATATTGACCCCCTGATGTACAGTGATCCCTCGTGACTCTTGCACTGTTTTATCTATACACTTTATTCAAATTTCTGTATTTTTTCTTACTGGGTGACATGTTTACTGTGTGACTTTTATGGCTTCATGTGAACAGACCACACACTGTAGCTGAATACCAAATTTAACGTTCAAATTCTGATGACATTATTTTTTCTTATAAGTGCTCGTAAAAAAAATAAATAATAAAAAATAGTCACACTCATGGTCTTCGGTCAAAAATGACTGACCATAGTAAAAATACAGATTTTTTTTTTTTTTTTTGTGTGTGTACAATCTACATATTCCCCACAATGCAGAAAAAATTGCACAGCAATAAAGGGGTGAAACTCTAAAACATCTAGAGTGCAAAATCAACACACCAACTCACACACACACACACACACAGACCTATGAACTGGTGTGACTGTAACACTGCAACTATGTAAATTAAAATCAATAATTCGACTACAATGCAGTAAAAAAGTGGACAGCAAGGAAGGGGTTACACTCTAAAACATTAAGAGTGTAAAACAGATACATCCACTCACACACACTTACTTAGACACACTCCCAGACACACACATACAGAATTATACACACTCAAATGAATTGGTATGGCTATAACCATATAGCCAAAATGAGTTAGAAGACTGAAATAAGAGGTTAAAATCAGATCAGACCCAGAAGGATTACGCTCTGATAAAGCATTCCTGTTATATTTTCATAGAATTTTGATGTTTTGTGTAACAATTTGCTTTCTGTGTCCAGGTTTGAATGTAGCAATAATAATGCAAAAACCTACACTTAAAATCAACATTTAAAACAACAAAAAATATAAACCTTGACAAAAAGTAGTCTTTGAGAAATCCTTAATATACATTTAAATCCACAACCTAATAAAAGTAAACCATTATGTATAAAAACAACTAGGGAATTCACAAGCCCCTCTATAGAGTCCTATACAGGAATCTAGTGGTTACACCATGAAATTACAGGTTTTTCTTTGTTTTTTCTTTTTGCTCTCACTAGGAGGTACTATTCTGCCTTCAAAAATTGGATTTTAAAGGCCTAGTCTCTATTTTAATCTGAAATACTGCATTAATAAACAACAACAACAACAACAACAACAAAAATACTATTTTTAATGGGAAAAATTGATCATAATTATTGCATAAATATTAATTAATACTATGAAATTCTCTCAAAATACATTTCAGGTGTCCGGTCACTTTTGACCACAAAGACCATGAGTGTGACTCCCAAATGAGGAGCGCACAAGGGTATTAATAATTAGTGGTATATATGAGCAATATCACAAAAGTAGCAGTGCAATATGGCTGGATATCGCCATGGCTGTGATTTGACCTTAGGTAATCACAGCATGCCGAGATACAGCCATATTGCACAGCTATGAGTGTGTTAGCCTATTGCATTTTTACAAAAGCTCGATGGCACGAGTGTGTATATAGTGTTATTTTACTAATTCAAAAACAGCACTTTAGAACTAGTAACAAAGGAACATTGAGTTGCTTCATTAAAAGCTTAATGTATTAAAATGGTTAAAAGCTTACTGTATTATGAAGAGTATTATGAGAGAGAGATGGACTTATTTATTCTTCAGCTCAATCTCATATTCACAATAAAACATTAGTTTGAATGTCCGCTGAGGAAAGCGATATCTCTGTTGTACTATCCTTTTATCTGTTAAGGGTGATTTCCGATGACAGAGCTGCTCAGTGAATTTGATGGCTGCATCTTAACAACTTAAGTAACAAAGTAAAAATAAGTTCCTTGTTTACAACCCTGTTTCAGTCTCTTGCAATATAAAAGTCTTTTTTTTTGCAGTCTCTTGTTGCCATCTAATGGTGAAACAATGTAACTCAAATAACCATCACGAACACACACACACACCATTTTCCAATACTAAATACTATAATTACATACTACTATTATTTATATAAAATATTATTTATTTATTTATTTGGGGTCAGACACCCCAAAACTCCTTAAAACCAGCAAAAAGGCTAACCAGAAACGTTTTTAAAATCAGTCATATTTTTACAGTTAATGCCCATGTTTTATCAGTTTATTCCAGACAATACAACAGTGTTATTTTAGTATAATTTATATATATATATAGATAATATATATATATATATATATATATATATATTTTTTTTTTTTTTTTTTTTTTTCTTAAATTAGCTTTTATTTTAGTTTTCACTTCTTTTTACATTTTAGTAATGTTATGTGTTTTGTCATTTTTATTCGTTTTTTCCCCCTATATTTCTAAATGGTTTTAATTCATTTTATTTCTATTTTAATTTTAGCACCTCATTTTAAACTCATTTATTTCAGTTTTTTTTTAAGTTTAGGTTTTTCCTTTAAAATGTATATTCTATTTTATTTCAGTTACCAAAAGCAATTTTAATAGTTTCAGATTACAATAACAACATTAGCCAGTGAAGAAGGTACAGACGCAGCTCTAGTATAAATCCCCCTCAAATGAAATCATTGCCCCCCCCCCAAACAATGCAAAAACATGAGCAATGATTACATTTTAATTAGATATAGATATTTACCAGTTAAGATTAAGCATAGCTTGACTCATGATCCAAATAAATAAACAAAACAAACAAAAACAGCTGAACAGTTTGTTGTTGCAGTAAGTGTTATAAATGCGCCTGACATCTGCAGCGGATGCTGAGACAGTCTGGCTGCACTTCTACTGACATTTTCTCACTGTGAATGCTGAAGAAGGGACAGAAACTTCTTCAGGCTGTAAAAATACACACATAATGGTAGAAGATATACATACGATGTTATCACATCGAAACAATATAAAACTTATAAACTTGGTTTATATAAAATTATTGCTTTTAGCTTTTGAGAACAAACATAGCGTTGTAATCATTTTGAAAACCAAAACTTTCACCTTAACACAGCAATATGAGTTTTCACAACAATATTTTTGGATTATCTTTCCTTCTCCTTTTATTACTACTACAGTACAGTCGATAGAAAACTAAACGTTTGCTGAAAGAAAAACATCAGGCACTTATATAAACAAGAATAAAACATTTGTCATACATTTCTGTGACACAAACATGCAGAGGTGCATCTAAATGATCAGAGTGTGCAGAAAAAAAATTGACAACAGGCTCTAATGAGCAGAAAGGTTGTTTGTGTGAGATAATGTGTTATGAGTGTGTCTGACGGGTTTGGTTCATACCTGTCCCGCGTTTCTCCCAGGAAACAATTACTGGTCATATCACGTGCGCACGCGCACATACAAACACTTAAGCATTCCACTCATTTAGCCAAGACATGTAACAGAACCCAAACCTCAAAAATGTAGTTATAAACTGCTTAAATCATCTGGATTCAGTCAGATTTACTGAACTGAAAGTGTTTGTGGCCTATCACCGCATTTAAAAGTCACATCAGTTCCAAAAAAGTGGTGTTATTGTTATAGAAAACAAAGACAAAAACGATCTTTATCCATTATCAATTCATTGTTTCAATTCAAGCCCGCAGTGTGTGACGCTGTGTGACACATTTTAAGGAGGACTGTGTCCTGAACCTGCAGATTAGCCTACAATGAGTCTGTGCTCAAAGGCTGTTCTATAAAGTGAGGGAGTTCCAACTTTGCATGGACAGTCAGGAGCTTCTGACTCAATAGCTTCAGCCTGTAAGTAAATTTTTTATATTTAAAGAATGTGCCACTGATGATTCAAATGATTTTAAGCAGTGTAGAGTAGCGCAGACATGGTTTCATGTTTATGCGGCGTGATACACAACGCGTAAAAACACAGTATAAGTCATTATAGTCAGCAATTATGTCCCCATTGGGGGCAACAGATGCCTTGTTTGTAATGGGTTTTATTGGTTTTGTCTGGTCGTGCTGGGAGACAGCATCACAGTATATTATTATAAGGGGCGTAACATTTCCGTCACATGCTTGAGGCATTCGGCCAATCACAAAGCACTGGATAGCTGGCCAATCAGAGCACACCTTGCTTTTCAGAACGATGAGCTTTATTAAAATCAACACTTTTTTAAGAAAGGCGGGGCATAGAGGAGCAGCAATAATGTACATTATGTAGAAAATAATGTGTTTTTTGAACCTTAAAATGCATAAACACATTGCATTACACCAAATACACAACATAACGTTCTTTTTAGCAACGCCATATTACCCATTTAATATATACACTTTTTTCAGTGTATATCTCAATATTTGTGTATTTATTTTGAAAGGTTCTTAATGGGTTTTTTATGCTTTTTAATTCTTTGTTTTTGTCTTGATTCAAAAAGTAAACTGCACAAACTAAAATTCAGTAAATTACACTATAAACTAAAATTTAATTACAGTACAGCATTGACTGATGTGCTTTCTTGTTTGCTAAGTTAAAAACTAACTAACTAACTAACTAACTATATATATATACAGTATATATATATATATATATATATATATCTATAATATATATATATATCTATATATATATATATATATACCTCTTGCATCAACCAAAGGGTAACAAAAACTAAAACACGAATAACACAAGACTTCATAATCTAAAATAAAAATAATTGAGAAATTAATCTATAATACATTTACATGACTTATGATCATTTTAGTTTCTAGAATATTTTTTAAATGACTGAAATTTTATAATACATGTAATACTGCAATTTAAATAGCATGAATACTTTGGTGACACAAAAATACTACAATTAAAACAAAATATAAACTATTAAACACAAAAAATGTATGTTTTATAACATTACTAAAGTATGTTCACAACTTAAAAAAAATGCTAAAGATCGCTGAAATCTAACTTTTAAAGAACATATAAACAATGCAAAAATGGCAGAATTGTTGATCCAGAAACATCCCACTTCACAGGCATTGTGTTCAAACACAGAAAACTAAGTCATGTGATATAAAATGCATACAAATATACAAACATTACACACACACACACACGCACGCACGCGCACACACACACACACACACACACACATTTTTTATAACAGCATCCGTTCTGCATCCGTACTTGAGCAAATTCCAACTGTTCTATTTTTTTCTGTAAGTGTGACATCAACACGAACTACATTTTCACACATGCATACACACAAAGAGAGAATAAACAAGAAACAACAGGGGAATAGAGAAAAGAGAATGTGAGAGAATAAAAACTGGAAGTCTTGCCTCTATATGAAAGAATAAAACAAACTCCAACCTCCTCTGACAGCTTTCCACAACGATTACACAACAAACAAAGACTTGTCTCTCTATTTAAACCTAATCCACTCATGCACTAGTCTCAAACACACATACACAGCCCATCTCCCTCTGAAAGATGTAATGTATGAAGGCCTGCCTCCGACTGTTAGCCTGACCAAAGTGGAGATTGTGGAAAACAGCAGTTCTATGTGAGATATAGCAATGTAGGGTAACCGCTGTGCTGCTGTAGTAACTCACAATCTGTTGCATGCACTTAAATCATTTTATGCATATATTACATTTGCATAGGAAAAAAAAATGCACATATACTGTCAGAAAACAAACAATCCTTCACACACACACACACACACATATACACATATATAGACACAGACGCTTCAGACAGATTCATGCAGCACAGAACAGGGCAGGATAAATATGCTAGCCTCATAAACAAACATTAATTACACTTACGTTTATCAGTACATTTACACTTACCAGATGCTTTCATGCAAAGCAACTCACAGTGCATTCAAAGTACATTTGATCACAAAGGGCACCTTGGGAATTAAATCCACGACTTTGGTGTCACTAGTGCCAGCTGAGTTGCAGCAACATTTACATTTTTGCGTTTAGCAGACACTTCATTCATTGTGACTTACAGTGCATTCAAGGGACAATTCATTTTGTGTGTGTGTGTGTGTGTGTGTGTGTATGTGTGTGTGTTCTCTGTGAACAGCACCTAGGACCTTGCTGCTGTTTTATATTTACCATATATTCCTAAAAATTGTGTTGCAAGTCTAATTTCTTGAACATGATGATGTAAATGCATTTTAAATTTGGTAATTAAGAAAATCTCTCTTATTATCTAGCATTTGCGCATTAGAACCTCACAAGCAAAAATGCAGATAGGGTCTGTAAGGTGTTTATTTATTTATTTATTTTTTATTAATTAATACTTTTATTCACCTAGGATAAATACATTTTAAAAGAGTTGCATTTCAAAAAACGGATATTATTTTAAAACTTTTATTCATCCAAAAATTCTGCAATAAATAAATAAATAATTTAAAAAAGAATGAATGAATGAATGAATGAATGAATGAATGAATGAATTAAAAGCATTAAACAGCACTACTGTTTTCAACACTGATATTAATAATAAATGTTTCTTGGGTACGAAAACATGGAGACACTTGAAGACTGCAGTAATGACTGCTAAAAAATCAGCTTTGCTATTACAGGAATAAATTATATTTTAAAATATACTAAAATAATAAAAAAAAATAATAAAAAAAAATAATCACAATATTACTGTTTTACTGTATTTTTAATCCAAAAAATTCTGCGTTAGAGAATTTTTTTTCTGAAAACATTAAAAAAAAAAAAAAATCACTCTAACCCCCAGCTTTTGAATGTATATACACAATAAATAAATCAATAAATACAGTCTTTTACGAAACTACATGGCAAAATGGTACATGCTGAATATATATCCC
>NC_056597.1:17260710-17348210 GCF_018340385.1 Cyprinus carpio | reverse complement strand
CCTATCTGTCAAATGCTCCGTTGGAGCTTCCTTAATGTGTAGGAGCCCACTGTATTATTATCATCATTTTTTTTATGTTATATATACTTCTTTATATTACTTCAATCCATATCACTTAGATGACAATTCTGAGACCTTTAACTCTATTTCGAAGTGAGAAAAGTAGTCGACGGAGTTGCATTTCCCCCATGTTTCAAAATACACACGCAATGGCTTGAGCAAGACTTCAGAACATTGAATATCAATAGCTATAAACTGAAGGGCTCTTTATGAGAACACTGACAACACACACTCACAAGCCTTACACTCGCAGACAGAAAGGCCTCGTACATGCCACATGGTAATGACAGTTTTTGAACAAATTAAAACATTTACTCGTATAAAACTCTTCCGTTCTGTTTCTATGAATCTCAACCCCTGGGCCCTCTGGAAGGAAAACCGTATTTCTGTCATGTTGCTAGCAATTTTCAAAAGAACAAGAGGAGGGGAGTGATGGGATAGAGAGAGAGAAAAACAGAGAGGGAGGTTAAAGGAATCTGCAGAAGCTGCCAGGTTGGAAATTGGCGGAGTGATTTTATCCAGTGAGAGAACAGAACATTTCACCTCTGCATAGCCAATCACTTTACAGAGAGATACGCTGCTTTTAAGAGAAATGTCAGATTGCTTTCCAGCTGTCCTCTCTCTTTCTCTAACATTTCTTCTACTGCTGCTGTAAAGTATCTCTCAAAACATTCTTTCCACCACTTCAATCTACTGTCTCTTTTTCGATATGGTGTGTGTATCTCTCATCGAGGCCCTCTCTCTGTACAACATTATCCTCTATTCTCCCTATAACTATTTGCCTATTTTATGTTTTTATGTTTTTAGCTTTTAGTCTTAGTTTTTTTTTTTTTTTTTTCTGTCAAACAACAACATTTGACAGCTGGTGATTAATTGTGAAATAATGCACAAAATCATATATCAAATAAGTAGTCATAAAGCACAGTTATTACCAACCAGGCATTTGAAATAAGCTCAGTATAATGCTATACATTTTTTTTTCTTCTTACAAATCATGTATACATTGTAATCAATGCTGGTCAAAAGTTTGGAATAACTGTTTTTTTTATTATTATTATTATTATTAGTCTTCTAATATTAACTTTTTTTGCAAATCAAAATACAGGCACAGCATTTATATTCTGAAATATTATCATAAAAAAACAACAACTTTTAAATAAATTGTACAATGTAATTTATTCCTGTAATGGTCATTATTAATAATTGAGCTCCAAAGCAACAATAATAATTGATAATATTATAATTATTGAAGGATCATGTGACACTGAATATATCTATATCTACATATATAACTATATGTATAGTATAATTATTGAAGGATCATGTGACACTGAATACTGAATATATATACACACACACATACAAACTGTATCTATCAATATGTATTTGTGTGTGTGTGTGTGTGCCCATGGCCCCATCGTGGAAGCCCAGTATATAGTCCCGCTCCCCTATATGCCGCTATACTAATATAATATATATATATGCATGGGGGCAGCATATAGGTAAGCCGGCGCCCCGCAACAACCCAAAAGGAAGGGTGACAAAATGGGGGTAATCCAAACGGCGTGTGATATGGATAATATGTATATATCGTTCAACCCGCGGCATGGATATATAATAGGTATGTATATATATATATATATGGTATATAATCGGCCGTAATTTTCCTTAGATACAGTGAGTTGGGACAGCGAGAGGTGATGGGGCCAGACGCGAGGGATTGTGGTTTATCTTATCAAATCATATATATATAGGTTATAAGGGCCCCGTTCCTATCGGAACGGATGACTTCATAATCGAGCATTGCAGACATATTCAGCCTGAATATATATATATATATATATATCGGTATTATATATATATAATTAGGGCTGTCAGTTTAACACATTTACTCAATTAATTAGTTTATTTAAATATTATTTAACTATATCCATAAATGCAGTTGTGCCCTAAAATTCTAGATATTGGGATATTGGCCCTGCAAACATTAAATAATACTGCAAAGACCGTCAAGGTTTGCAGTCCTACAGAAGGTGAGTACTATGGGTAATCTTCTCACTTTGACCTGTGTGTTATTATTGTGAAAGAGAACAGAAAACCAGGTCTTTTGTCTTGTAATCTCAGTGTTTTCGGACTGTTATTCTGTCCCTGTAATGTATCAGTAATTGTCTAGCTTTATTCTAGCTCAGTCCTCTCGTTCTCGCTATTGGATCTCTATCAACTTCCATCACCACTATGACCTTTTCAATGGCAAGTCACTGTATTTATATGCTCCCCATTTCCTGTTTACTCTGCAGGTATACGTGGATACGCATATACAAGATGGACTGATAGAGTAAGTGCTAAGAGAGGGACACAAACTATCAAATAAACAAATATGAACTCTGTGCTATTTCAATTATGCAGCTAAATAATTTCATTTAGATAAATAATTTGTAATTGCTCACCTCAAAAAATAAATAAATAAATAAAAATACATGTCTTGCAGTTAAATATGTCCTCGTCTTTTCTTGTTTTTTTTATTCACCCAAAAACCTAAGAAATCCAAAAACAGTCAGTGAATATGAAGAAAAACAACAATGAATATGAACTGTATAAGCAATACTTCAATATGTGAACAGGTTTGTAAACAGATTAGTGCTCTGTGATTGGCTTGGTCTCTGAGCTCTGATTGGACAACAGCTGGCAGGCTGATCCGTTGCTTTCAGAGACGGCATAGAGATGCCCCTCAGGAGAGCAGATTAGAGTTGCTTTAAGAAGACTCAGCCGCTCACTAAGCAGCACAGTTTAACTACCACATTCAGTGTGTGTGCACGGATAAAACTGATCATATGTTATATATACATTTATAGTTTTTGTCAACAATGCGAAACAAGAAACTTTATGAACTTTGTGAATAGCAACCAAAACCTGAAAACAATCTAAAACACATCTGTATGAAAAACTATAAATCTTATAGAAGAGAAAGTTCATGCTAGGATAAAAAGCATAATATAGCCATGCTTTAATATGGCAAGAGAGATAGATAGAGAGAGAGGAAGTAATCCTATTTCAGATTTATTCAACTCTATGCTTACTGTCATGCTTTGTTACAATTCCATTTGGCAATATTGTAAAGATTTCTTGAGGTAATAAAACAAAAGTGAACTGCATTAAAGATGTTCAAAGAGATCTGAAAAGTTAGCCGAATGTGCAGGAGCCAAGAACAGACAAGGTCCAAGCAAAATCACTCATCTCTTCTTAAAATGGAAACTCAAAAATGACCAAATATTTAAATAAGCAAATATATTAATGTTAATTTCACTGAAAAAATAAAATTATAATTAATAAATACAAATTTTTTAGAAACCCACATCTGAAATCCCTAATTTGTTCGAAAAATGAAAACTAAAAAAATTATTTAAATAGGCAAACATATTAATGCTTATTACACTGGAGAAAATAAATAAATAAAATAATAAAATAAATATATACAATCTCAGAAACCCACATCTGAAATCACAAATTTCTTCTTAAAAGCAAAGCCAAAAAAATTACCAAATATTTAAATATGCAAATATATTAATGTTAATTACACAGAAAAATTACACTCAGAAATTGCTAGTAAATTGCCCTAATAATAATAAAAGGAAAAAGCAAGTAACACTAAATTAAATGTGAAACTTTGAAGTAGAAGGCTGAAATATTATTTTCTTTTAAAACATATTCCACTAATCAGAAATTTCATTTAAATATAAATTCCATCATTTTTTATAGTAAATAAATATTAAATATTATTAATAATAAATGCATTTTTATTATTTACTTCACACCCTGATGTAAGCACAATGTTATACTTAAAACTGTCAGGTTTTGGGACTGGTTCCTATAACATATAATCCACCAGTCACCATGTTGACAAAATAAAAGATTCCTTTATAATGAATCAGATTGTAGACTCTTGCTCATGCTAAAACATAGAGCTTGTCACAGAAAACGTGGCAGCAAATCAACTCTGTGTCAACAGATAACAAGCTCAAACAGCCAAGAACACAACTGTCAGATGTATTAAATATAACCAGAGGCAATAACAGCAGTGACAAATTAATGGTTATAGATGCCAACATCAGAAAGAACCAACGCATAAATGAACATAATACATTTGTATATAAATTATATATATAAATTAGAAATGTCTGGGGAAATGTCATTAAATTACATTAATTTCTTTAGATATCTTATATGATTCAGTAGCTTTAATGTGCTGCAGAAATACGGTAGTCAACTTTAAATGAATGTTTACTGTAAAAGTAAAAATTACTTTATCTCAATATGTAGAAACAAACAAATGAATGTACTAAAATGCAATTATAATAGCAAAAAAAAAAAAAAATGGATTGGCTCTTTCTCTATAGACTTTCAGTATGATGCATTGAAAGATTGAGAGTTGAAATTATACTGTACTATGTTGATTATTACTGATGAAAAATTACTAAATATTTTAAATAGATAGATAGATAGATAGACAGACAGACAGACAGACAGATAGACAGATAGATAGATAGATAGATAGATAGATAGATAGATAGATAGATAGATAGATAGATAGATAGATAGATAGATAGATAGATAGATAGATAGAATAAAATAAATACTTTTGAAGTAAAATACTTTTGTTTCATTCTGAAAAATCACATTCATTGGGACCACCAAATAAAAGTAAGTCCTAAGGGAAGTGCTGTTTGTAATAATCTATTATCCAACATAATTGTATTTTTTATTATTTTTTTCCCAGACCAAGCTTTTGTCATAAAGGTCAGGACTATTTCTCACTGAATTCTAGCTAGGGGTGCCTACGTGAGGAGCAAACAGGATGCAAATGCACTGACCATGAGATGATGTTCATTGCTGAACTATTATTCACCTTGTAAATGCCCCAAACTAATTTGGTTGGATGGCTTAATACCAAAACATCTTCAAACACACAATGATACAGCTGCTTTGTGTTAAGATGTGTGTCGATGTATTTGTCCTCTGAATTAAATTATACAGAAAAGATAGAAGAAGATTAGGAGAGAGCTTGTACTGAAATCCAATTCATGATTACTCTAGGAAAAAACAAAAACAAACAAAAAAAAAATAACTTTTCTGTCTATATTTCTCAGTATACTATATCTGTCTCCTCTATCAACCCCCCGTCTCTATTATTTACCTCCCCCTCTCGTCTCTTTATATCCCGCCATCACTGAGGTCAACCCCCCTGTGTAGGCCCTACCATCTGTGACTAAGATCTGCAAAATTCCTGTTATTTAAGTGTGCACACGTGCTCTCTCTCTCTCTTTCTCTCTCTCTCTCTCTCTCTCTCTCTCTCTCTCTCTCTCTCTCTCTCTCTCTCTCTCCGTGGGTGTGAGTATAATCTTGCCAAAGCCTGTGTAAACAGGACTAATGCATTCTAAACTTTGGAGTCTGGTGTAGCCTAATCCCTTATAAACCTACATTTGACAGCTTTTCCTGCTTTTTCCTGTTTAGATCTCTCCCCCTCTCTTTCTTAACGTGACATTTTAGCTCTGTTCCAAAACCTAGTGAGCTGCCCTGCTGTGTGCTGCCTACATAGGCAACATTCTAACCAAAATGGAACATTGTAAGTGACTTTTCATAGGGAGAATCATACAAATAACATTCCTCACAACATTCATCACTACATTACAAACTTTAATTTGAAGCAAAAAAGTATACTAAAAGACAACTGAACAAGACTGTTTACTTTAATGAGGGAGTGCAGAGGCTTAATTAGTAATATATGAGTAAATGTATGGCCCTGTTCATTTTTTTAAAGAGCGAGATATCATAACAGCAGTAGCACTGAGAAGTAAAAGTAGCTACAGTTATAAGTGTTATATTATTGGAGAATCTTGCCCGCATACACTTGCTCATCCACCACACACTCAATTACACAACTGCACACAACTCTAGCTCTCTGAGTGATCACACTCTAGTACAGACTGAAACAACACAGAAAAAAAGAATAGGAAAGTATGCTCCAACAGTATCCCACAAGAAACCAAGCATAGTGTGTGTGTGTGTGTGTGTGTGTGTGTGTGTGTGTGTGTGTGTGTGTGTGTGTGTGTGTGTGTGTGTGTGTGTTTGTGTGTGTGTGAGATCTCTCCTTCATGATGCCTTTGAGGTGTAAAAAATAGATTTGCTCCCTGGTGGAATGACCCCCGTGGTGCTTCAAGATTTCTCTGTTGGACTCTCTCAGGGTGTTCTTGTAACTCTTACTGAACACACATGCACAGACACTTCATTTCACTTACACTGATTATGTGTTTTCAGCACCTTAATATGAATCTTTAAAATATTGCATTTGGATCGACTCCAGATACAATTTACTGAAGCAATAAAAACCCATTTTTTCTTCTCCTACAAGAATTTAACATCACTGTGTACTGCTTAAACTACTGCACTCTCAGTACATAATACAGGGTGCATGTGTGAGCTAGTAAAAAATGTAAGACCACAATTATTATTCTCTGAAAAAACAGCACAGGCTGTAATGATTTTAATCTTTATAGCGATTGATTTAAAGCTTGTTACAGCGTTAGATCATTCAAGCCAATGAAAAGAAAGTCTGACTAACGGTTAGAAGTTCTCAGATTGACACTAAAAGCTCTAGCCCTGGTACATTTCATGGAGTCTAAAAGCTAGTAGTAATTATAAATGGAGACAAATCTTGCATTCTCTCACACATACACAATTACAGTCGCTGGGTTTATTTTCTCTTGTCCGGAGAGGAAACTAAAGTCTCTGTGTTAAAAAAAGTAGCAGTGTTAGTTCAGGTTTCTAGTGTGATTTAGTTTTACGTAATTATTGACAACCTATAGACAGGCTATTATAATTACTGTACTGCCAAGAATTGTATACGTAAATGATTTCATGTATTGAAAAGTTAGTAAATTCAATTATTTAAAAATAATTTAAAAAGCTCAGAAGTGTGATGGGTCAAATTGATGAATATGTGTAGGATATAAATCACTTCTTTTATTTCTGATTTATACACTGTATCTCTTAATGATTCAAGTTCCTTAACGATTCCTTTAACTCTGATATAACTTCAAATAAGAAATGTACTTTTGTATTAATTGCCCTCAGCATTCTTTTGACCATTAAAATAAATTGAAAACAATTCTGGCAAGAGGTTCATTTAGACAGACTTTTTAATGGGGCAAAAAAACAAACAAAAAAAACAAACAAATCCAAATATTGTACTGTATGTTCAGATTTTTATTTTTTTGGCCATTTTTGCTAGTATTGGATATGAATAATCAAGGACCACAATGGAAATAAGCCATATGCTTTATTGAGTTTATTTTATCCTCAACGGTTTTAAAATGGTATGGAATATTTGTGTGTTTCTTGTACAGTTTTGTAAACTTGCAAAATAAATAAAATAAAATAAAATACTAATAAAATGACACACAACAATATTATTATTATTATTAGTTATATTTTATTATTTATTTTACTTTTGTTAATATTAATTATTATATTTATATCTTTTTACATTAATTTAAATAAAAATAAATAAATAAATCTGTCATGGTTTTCTGCTGACCTCACTAAATCATGAGCTTTGCCCACCCTGGCAACCACCCCTCTACCTTTTCCCCCAATCTGCTGTTTTCCCCACATCTCATCTTATGGTTGGAGTTGGACCTGCATTCAAGAGGCATTAACGGAAACTGAAACTATGAATATCCTTCAAACCTTTTAGAATTATAAAAACAGCAAACAACAAAATGACATGAAACCATAAAATGCCCAGCGCTGACAAAAACACCCACATCAGTGGTTAAGGCAAACTTTGATTTGAATAAAAAAAGAAGGAAAGATGGCTGGAAAAGTCCAAGGCTGTAAAAACAGGGCTTTGTGATTGATAATGTTTTGGGTCTAAAGGCACAGGATCAGCAGTACTGGCCTGGGAACAGTAATTTTCATTAGTGTAGGACAGAAACAATAATGGAAGGATACACACACACACACACACACACACACACACAAACTCACAGCAACAGCAGTCGGAATCGCTTCCACATGTGTCGTGAAACATTTTAGAGTGGTGGAGGCCGAAAGGACATACCCAGCGTGAACTGCACACAAACAGTGAGGGTACCATCAACATGACACGCAGACTACACAAACTTGACACATGGACAAGATAAGAGTGTCATTAGCCGGAGATTATGTGAGCGGCATACTGCAGGTGGTAAATAATGAGGGCTTTTTCAGCATTATGGATGCTAAAATGACAAATAATACCACAGGCCAGTCTGTATCTCACACAAACTCTATCTCTTCTTCTCAAGAGTACAGCAGATATAATAGTGTGCTGCCAAAAGAAGACAAACCCAAAATCAACAGGAAGAACATAAAACAAGAGAGGGACTAATGCTAATGGAGTCTTAATGAATAAGCTTTCTGAAGACCAAGGTTATTTATTTTTATTTTTTTTATCACAGACACTAATACATTTTTGGTGTTTCTCATGAAATAGGTCTTTTATATATATAAAGTGATTTAGGTCCTTTCCACCAAATGTGCAGAAACATTTGCAGAATAATTGTACTTTTACATCATTTGATTTATAGCCTGATTTTGAATTACAATATTGTTCATAGTACATGCATAATATTGATAAAAATTAAATGATTTTAATTATAATTTAAAATAAGGAAAAAAAGAAAAGAAAAATTACAACAGCATTCCACATAATTTTTTAAGTACCTCTGAAAAGGTATGAATGTGGTAATAATTGGTAACACATTATTTTAAGGTGTCCTTGTTACACATCTCATGTACTTACTATTATAATAATGCATAATTAATAATAGTTAATAATGCATAATTACATGCAAGTAACCCAAAGCCAAACCCTCAGCCTAACCATAACCATATTGTAAGTACCCAGTACTTAAAAGTATAACTACACTGTAACAAGGACACCTTAAAATAAAGTGTAACCTAATAATTCAGTACCATGGATAGTCAGACACCAGGGTACCACCACCATACTTTTTGGCAAGGGACAGCACATCATGAAAGGCATCCAGCTAGCTCTTACCACTATTATAAAGCAATGGTGACCTTTAAATGTTGGATGAAATATGTTTTGGCTTTCCAATAACACTATGTAACTCTCAGCTATGTAGTATAAAAGAACACAAATAACTTAACATCCATCTGCACTATATACAGGGTTAGTATAGTGGCCATTCCTGATACTGTGTGTGTGTGTGTGTGTGTGTGTGTGTGTGTGTGTGTGTGTGTGTGTGTGTGTGTGTGTGTGTGTGTGTGTGTGTGTGTGTGTTTGACCATAAAGTTGTAATGGAAGCATCATGTCTGTCTCTTTTCTGCCAGCTCTTCCCATCACAGCATATTTCCAGTCTCAAAGGAAACAGAGGAAGAAACACACACATAAAGGAGCCATTCCTCAGGGTAAGAAGAATATCTGCATACTAGAACAGCACTTACATGTTTTAATGTATTTACCAGCACTACACACACATGCACACCTTGAACAAGTGCAAGGTGGTATATGGAGAGCCTATATCATCAGGGAGCTTTAGCAAAGGCATGTTAAACTCATGACTCGCATGCTGAACACATACAAAGACATCCACCGGCCAGAACAGATACATAAGAGAGCCTGTGTTTGCTTGGAAACATCCCTGCTACATGATTTAAAGTTTTAACTTCTGTCCAGGATGACATATTACCCACGTCCAGTCGAGGAGAAAAAACTGCACCCAGGACAGCACTGAGGGAAAAAAATCTTGTTTTCTCTCATGTTGGAATTTCCCGCCAGAACTGTACCACTAGGAAATGTTGACTTTATTCTTCTGTTTTTGCGATTCTTTGTGCAAGTTCCTTTTTCATTTCTGTTCAAGATTGGACGCTGAATGCTGGAAAACCCTTATGCCAAAGGACTCCACAGAGAAGACACAAGAATGAAACTGTCTTCAGGTTGGCTACCTTTACAAGCTCATGTATCACCTATGACAGCTTCACTAAAAGATTTCCCTCAGATACATTACAGGCTGAGTCATATAGTATCTGCTGCTTTCCAAACAGTTACAGACTCTCACTGTAAATCAAAGTACAATGTTTAAGCATTTTTAAAACAAGAACAATTTACCTCAAAAACTATTCAAGGTAAAGCATATAATATCTGTGCCACCCGTGGCAACAATTGGAATTAAAAAAATAATGACTGTTTTCAAACTGGTTTCCTAAAACATGAAGACTGAAATGTCTGTCATTGGTTGATAAAACAGCTAGCCCCGCCCCTACACTTACACCATTGGTTGAGTCGATCTTGCTGTGCTGATCGGAATGATATATTCCTTTAATAAACACAGCAGGATTTTTTTTTTTTTTTTTTTTTTTTTACAGCGCCACAGAGTCACAGTGCTTAAACTTTCCAGGGAAGTCAACCTACAAAATAGCTTACTTGCTTACTTTGGATATTAAGCTTGGATAGGAGAAAGCATTTTAACACTAAAAAAATGTCACATTTCATCTTGAAGCCTTGTTATTAGAAAATGCATCATAATTACTAGTGTAGTGTGTTGTTTGGTTCTAGTAGCCAGTTTTTAAAGTTGTTTAAAGCATATACTTCACTACATTGATTATTTTATTTAATATTAATACCCTAGAAACCACAAAAATCAAAGTTTCTTTTTTGCACCAAGGGTTCTATGAAGAATGTTTAACTATCATGGAAGCTTTTCATTGCAAAAAATGTCATTCGTAGTGGGAAAGGGATTTCTAAGATGATTTTAAAAAGGTTATTTAAAGAACTTAACAGAACCCAAAATAGTTCTTCTGTGGCAATGCTGAGAAAACCCCCTTTTTTGAAATTATTTATAAAAGGGCAGCAATGCTCTGGCAGTCAACCACCACATTTAGCCATAATATAATAAAAATAACTGAACATAGGATTTACAAAAAGGTACTGTGATGGTATCATGGTGTGGTGTTGGTATTGTAATGTAAACCATGGTATTCAATAATATTTCATGGTATTCTCTCGTCCAAAAGCAAATGTCATGGCGATTTTTTATAAAGTAAGCTCTGGAAACCTTGACTGACCCTGACAACAGTCAGTGTTTTTCAGCCTGTGGTCAAAAACAGGCATTCTATCATTCACAGTTTCTTTCTGGGGGACTGACGGCAAACAGGCATCACACTGTTAGTGCATTAGACTGAAGACATATGCCTGGATAATAAACACAACTCTTTCACCAGGCCACTGACAGCATGCAAGAGACTCACCCCACACTCTCATTCCACATAAATAAATAACTATCTAGTTCCTGCTACATGATAAACAGTGTGGGAGAGCTGTCAGATGAACGTACAACAAATGCAGGATTTGAAAAATGTGCCATATTTCACATCCTGCTTCATCAAAGCTTAATTAACATCAAGATGAGAATTTGTTAGTCTTCCTTGTACTTCACAGGGTTCTTTAGAGTAAAATTAACTTTTAATAAAACTTGATACAAATAAAGGAACAGTAACGTCTTGATGGGGGAAAAAGTCACACTGCATATGTCCTATCTCAACATTTAAGAGAAATTTCACCCAAAATCCCAATCTGGCCTTTTCTCCCATAAAGGAAGTTTAGTAGAATGTTTAAGCTGCTCTTTTCCAGAAAGCTTTGTAAATGATTTATTCATGCGTTTACACATCATCTATAACATGTGTTGAACACTTTGTAGTGTGTACTGCAGGGTAAGTGCTGACTGGTGAGGGTATAGACAGCTGTCTTCTCTGACACACAGTCAGAGTTTTTAACTCTGTGCACCTGATGTGAGCTTCAGTGGAAGGTAAATGGGGTTGAGAGGTTCACTTTATCACTAGATCCCACACACTCCAAACTGAACACAAGTCTGTGCTGATGAGTGAAAGCATTTAACACAACCCACTGCAATCACCTGACTAAGGCATTTATAAATGTTTATCCACTTTAAAACAAATAAATTCTTCGTCTTAAAAATAGTGCTTTAGCATACCTGCATGTTTGTGCTTTTGAACACAGACCAGCTTACAACTTCATGAATAAATCATATATTGATAATTTACTAATGGTTTATTCATCATTTGTTCATGATTAACAATTGTTTATTACAATAATTATACAAAACAAATTTGACATAAATACTTCAATGTGTAATAAGTGATAAATAATGTATCAACTAATAACTTATAAACCATTTACTAATGATCTGTTTGATTAATTTCATGATTTGTTTTTTTAAGATAACTTGCAACCCATTTGCAAATCGTTAGCATATAACTCATTAATCATTTATGAACGTATAGTCATGTTTTGTAAATGATTCGTTCATAATTAACTAATAACTTATAAGTGACTTATAACTGAATTAATAAAACATTACTAAAATATTAACATCACTTATTAATCATTTCTGAATGTATAGTCATTTTTTGTGAATTATTAGTTCATCATTAACTAATAATTTATAAATGACTTGTAGCTGAACATTATTATAAAGTGTTACCAATACTTTTTAAATATAAATATAAAGGTGATACAGAATTTTCATGTTTGAGTGAACTAAACTGCACATAATCCAATATGTCAATTGTGTGAATTCTGCTAAATAAATCAGGTCATTCCAAACAAGCACAGATTGTACACAGGCACAAGACTTTGCCTGAGGAAGCCACAAAGAAGCAGATGCCACTGAGTGTGAGAGAGAGACTGGGAGATTTTCTGACTTCATCTCGAATCATCTTTGCAGAAAACTGTTCATTTTAAGCTGCCCAGGTTGTAGGCTGTGCTTAATGACGAGAGTTATCTCCCATGAGCACATGGTGCTCAGATACGGCTTAAACACACAGCTGAACACTGAATGTAGATGATTGCGAATCGAAGGGTGATGCCAAAGGTTAACAGCTAATTTATTAGAACACACATGCTTACACACACACACACATACACACACACGCACACACACACACACAAATATGCTCTTGCATAGTCTAAAACTTTTGTTAAACCAATGCCATCAAATTATGACCGTGATTCTAGATTATAAACCCATACATGCCTGGGTCCACGGCAGGTCCTGTGAAGCTGATCTTCAGGTCTATGAATGCTAAATTAGGTCTGTTCCAACCTCTGTGCCATCAAACATCTGCTGTTGAATAAACATTGTTTACCTGTGTAATCGATGAGGGAGCATTGAGTATCCAGAGAGAGTCTTGCAGCCAGTGAGTCCCAAAGTACACCCTAGCAATTCAATGAGAGAGCGGCAAATCACATGACACTCTTGGGTCTGCAGTTACAAAGGTAACCTTCCCTCACCTGGAGTTGAGAAGAGACTTTACAATGACACACAAATGAACAGAAGTCTTAACAGACTGTTAATGTAGCTTATCTGCTGGAGTGTTGCACTAACAATACTAATGTCTTGGGTTTGACTGAAGCAGTACAAACAGACAGACAATAGCAAATCAACCAAGAAGCTCTATGACACTATTAAAGCGATCTTTTGGTATTCCTATTTATCTCAATTTTTTCACGGGCACTCAGTTATGGATGCAGTTGTTTTTGAGGCATAAATGCCATGTGAGTAATCACTGTTGAGCCATAGGGAAATGATGTCATGATGCTAATTGGCTGATATTACCACACGAAAGAGTACAGACGCAAACCCTTCACTATCAACTGTGATGTTAAAAGCAGTAGGCAGAAAAAAAATACAAATGTAAAATTTTTTGAGGCCCCCTCATAATAATAATAATAATAATAATAATAATAATAATAATAATAATAATAATAATAATTTATTTCTACCCTTTAATAGTCATTAATACATGTTGCCCATAAATTAGTTGTAGCCATAGTTATGGCATTTACCAGCAGGGTAACCATGACATCCTGAAGGCAACATTCTTAATGCAGGAATAATTGAATGCTGATATTTTGACCTTAACGGAATAGTTATACTAAATACTAAATAAATAAATAAATAAAACAAAACAAAATAAAATATTAAATGTAAAAAAATTAAATAAAAAAAATTCACCATTATATCACTTTAAACAACAGAATTTTAAATGTAAAAATAAAAGAAGTTATTTAGCAAAATGTCCATGCTTTTCCATTTCATACAATGAAAATAGATGGAGAGCAGTGGCTGTTGAGCACCAAAAAGAAAGAAAGAAAGAAAGAAAGAAGACAAAGAAAAAGCATGGAGCATGGAGCATGGAGTCATTTGAGAACAGTTACAATCTTTGTCTACTTTGCACATTTTTTTTTAAAAGTTAAAGATATTAAATATGAGTGTTTGGCCATTAAAAATGTTAAACTGAAAAGCTCAGCATGTTTTGTTGTTTATTGATGAAAGTTTGCCTTGACCACACACACCAACACACACGCATCCACGTAAACCAAGACAACGAACAGCACTATGCACAGCTTGGTCCTTAAACTCAAGTTTTATGCACCATCTTTCACAGTTTGTGACAAAAATAAATTCAGTACTTTAACTATAATTTCAGCCTGCAGATGCTCTGAAGCGACAAGCAAACACACACACACACACACACACACACACACGCAGGCAGGTGTAGGGGTGAGCTTTAGAGCTGTAACAAGTAACTGTTAGTTCTGAATAGTGCAGCATCCATTTATGTTTTAAATAAAAATACACTGATGCTATTTTATAGTTTTTGTACTAACATTATTTGCATTTAGTGGAAATAACTAAGTCTACACTGCGATGACAAAACTTTGGTAACACTTTTCTTATGTATAATGCACATATAAATGTACGTGTATGAAGGTATTCATAATGTATGTTTTAATGCATTATACCTGCTCATAAGCAATTGTAAAATGCATTATATATGCATTACATCTGAAACTGTTTTTTGTCATGTGTTTCAATGCATTATACTTTCTAAAGGTGTGTTCAATTAATAGATAAGTTTTATTATAACTGTGGTTCCCTTTCAGTCGGTCACTCTCGACGTCAATCCATACCAGCTTTTCACTTCGGAACCGAGCGTTAGTATCGTTCTGCTAAGCTGTGTCTGCTGTAAACTACGAGTTCAGCATGCTTTCGGAAGCTTTGTGTGTTGGCGAGATGGCGCTTCAGTGGTGGTCGTTCTCGAGTCGGGTGGGTTGTGCACTTCAGGCTGCACTACATCCTGTCGTGTTGCAAGCGGCCAATTCCCCTGTGCGCCTCAGCACTAAAAGGGCATTTCCTAAAGAGCAAATTTCTCTAAAAGAGCTTCACGGGTGCATCTTTATAAAGACAACGAATCGTCCTTATAAGGATGCCATTTCACCCGTGCATTTCTGGGTGTGGTCGTTACCTGGCAACGGGTGATGGTCACGATCGTACCTGAGATTGGTTTGCACCGATCGACCTGAAGGACGCGTACTTTCATGTATCGATCCTTCGTCGCCAGAGACCATTTAAGTGGTTTGCGTTCGAAGGACGGGCATATCAGTTCAAGGTCCTGCCCTTCGGGCTGTCCCTATCTCCCCATGTCTTTACGAAAGTCATGGAGGCAGCTCTTGCTCCCCTCAGAGAGCAGGGTGATCACATCCTCAACTATCTAGGTGGTAGGTGCTAGCCTGCTTGAATACGTTCAAGGGCAAGACAGCGGTCCCACTGAAATGTTTTCAGAAGCTCCTGGGGCATATGGCCGAGTCCCGAGGTAGGCGTGGAAGTTACACTGGCCTGTCGCCAAACCCTCACCCTGTGGTCACATCTTGCGTTCCTCCAGGTAGGGGTGCCCCTAGAGCAGATCTTCAGGCATGCTGTGGTTCACACAGCTGCCTCCACCACTGGCTGTGGGGCCACATACAATGGGCATGCAGTCTCAGGGGTTTGGACAGGCCCGCAGCTGCATTGCACATTAATTGCCTAGAGTTGTTAGCAGTGCGCCTTGCCTTGAACTGTCTCAAAGTTTGCTTATGAGGTAAGCACGTGCTGGTCCGAACAGACAACACAGCGACCATTGCGTACATCAACCAACAAGGTGGTCTGCGCTCCCATCGCATGTCACAACTCGCCCGCCACCTCCTCCTTTGGAGTCGGAAGGTTCTGAGGTCACTTCGTGCTGTTCACATTCTGGGCCTGCTCGACCGTACAGCCGAAAAGCTGTCTCGAGCAATGCTCCCGGGAGAATGCAGACTCCATCCCCTGACAGTCCAGCTGATTTGGGGACGGTTTGGAGCCACTCAGGTAGACCTGTTTGCTTCTCCAGAGACCTCTTACTGCCAGTTGTTATACTCCTTGACCGAGGGAACACTCAGCATGAATGCACCGGCACACAGCTGGTCTTGGGGCTTACGCAAATATGCGTTTCCCCCAGTGAGCCTTCTCGCACATACACTGTGCAAAGTCCGGGAGGATGAGGAGCAAGTGTTGCTAGTGGCACCGTATTGGCCCACTCAGATCTGGTTCCTCGAACTAGTGCTCCTAGTGACAGCCCCTCCTTGGCCCATTCCTCTGAGGAAGGATCTACTGACTCAGAGACGAGGCACCATTTGGCACCGCTATTGCTGTGTACCATGACCCCGTGAATGGGAAGTCTTTAGGTAAGCATGACCTCATCATCAGGTTCCTTAGAGGGGCCAGGAGGTTAAATCATTCCCGGCCCCCCTCTATACCCTCTTGGGACCTGACTCTAGTGCTAAAATCACTACAGCAGGGCCCATTCGAACCTTTGCATTCAGTTGAGCTAAAGTTTCTTTCATTGAAAACTCTGCTCCTGCTTGCACTGGCCACCATCAAGAGGGTAGGGGACCTGCATGTATTTACGGTCGACGATTTGTGCCTAGTGTTTGGGCCGGCTGACTCCCAAGTAATCCTGAGGCCCTGGCCCGGCTACGTGCCCAAGGTTCCCACTACACCCTTCAAAGACCAAGTGGTGAAACTGCAAGGACTGGCCCTACAGGAGAAAGACCCAGCCCTGGCTCTAGCTCTATCCTGTCCGAGCATTGAGATGCTACGTAAACCGGACACAAAGCTTCAGGACCTCAGACCTCAGGAGGCCGGCAGAAGGGGAATGCCGTCTCTAAGCAGAGGATGGCCCACTGGATTGTGGATGTCATAACCCTGGCTTATCAAGCACGGGGTGTGCCCTGCCCGTTCAGGTTGCGAGCTCACTCAGCTAGAAGTGTTGCATATTCCAAGAACCAGAAACATCCCACTTCACTATGTCATGTGATAAAAAATGCATACAACCCTGTTGAGATCCTCCATCACCCTAGGCAGCTGGACGCAGCGGAACGTCCGGCGTCAGGCCTTCATGATGAATACATGAAAACCGTGGAAGGCTGGGTTCCATATTGAGACTTAAGTGGTACTCATATGTGTATAGTCCACGGTGTAGCCTTAGAGCCCGTGTTTCCCCGGCATACTTTTGCATTCCCAAGAGAGATTTAATAACCTCAAATTTCTCCATATACACCTAAACGGATGCTATATGTGTATTTGTTTCAGAAAACTCCTTTTCGGAAGGATGGGGCTTCCATAGCGTCCCTGTTCCAAGCAGAACGGGTACGCTTTCCCAGTGTTATCCAAACTCACCGAGTGAGGTAGTGCTTTGACAATGGTGAGTGGAACTACTTGTTCTGAGCCCCGGCCTACACCTAATAGGGGTGCAGGTGGCTCTCACAGGGCACTGGAAGGGGCAGCACCCATGGCGCTTTGGTAGGGATCCCTATTCGTCGGTCCCCAACGTGACGTCGAGAGTGACCGACTGAAAGGGAACGTCTCAGTTACGTATGGAAACCCTCGTTCCCTGAAGGAGGGAACGAAGATGTCACGACCCATCGCCACGGTTGCTGTACAACCGCTGAGCCGCCTGGTCACCGGCTCAGCTCCTCAGCGAAAACCTGGTAGGCATTGCACCTGCTGCCTTATATACTCACGCTGTGATCAGCGGCAGCTGGATGCAATAACTGCATGCCAATGTGCATAGGCTTATTTAGTTTACACTCGAAGTAGATTGGTCTATCGAAGCGATATCCCAATTCGTCGGTCACCGACGTGACGTCTCCGTTCCCTCCTTCAGGGAACGAGGGTTACCATATGTAACCGAGATGTTACAATGATTCTTGAACCTATATAGTGCATTATAAGGTGCATTACAGGGTATAATTAATGCATTAAAAATACTAATATATATGTGCATTACTGTACATACTTAGTGTATAAGTAACTGAGTTATATACAGTTATATACAGTTAGTCGATCACAAAAAGAACACAACCATATTTCCATCGCAAATGCATTAGCCACTAGCAAACAGATTTCCAAGCCAGCCACCATGATTGTTTCGCTAAAAGGGCCTCTAATGTTTGTGTGTGTGCCTTAATAATCTATATCCCGGAGCAGCGCACTGATGCTGTAGCGTCGGCTAGCATGCTTGTGTTAGCGAGCAGCGGGTTTGAGCTGTTGCATGCAAATCACACCCCGGGGCCAATGAAAGAATGACAAAGGTTAACAGTCCCCCAAGGGGAGGGGAAGGGAAAAGAGAGCAAACAGGGCAGAGGTGAAGACCAACCAAAGAGGCAGAATGATTAAAAAAAATGAGTGAAAAAAAAACTGGGGCCTTAAAATGGGCCGACCCACTCTGTCACGTAACTCGAAAACACACACACGTAAGTGAGAGCTGTGCAAACAAAGTGAAATATAAAACAATTACACAAGAGCACATGGGCCTGCACACAAATAACTGACAGAAATACGAATGCGAAAAGAAATCTGTGCCACTTTAATCCTTTAATAGGTCTACTCTAGAACGCACACACGCACAATTACAGAAGAAACAAACAGATCCACAAAAACGCTACAAATTGCTGCCACAAACAAAGCCCTTATCATGCTAGTTTAAAAAGCTCTTAAAGCATCCTCATTTCTTTCGCTCCCTTACAGACTCATTAGTCGAATAACAGCAGAATTGCGGCTACACTAGTCACCCCTCTATCCTCGTTAGCGCCTGCTGGCCACTTTCCCCTGTGTGTTCATGGAGCGCTCTGCTAAGTGAAGGGAGAAAAAGCAAAAGTGGCATACAAAAAATTATTTGACCCCTCGGGCCGCCCTCTAGTTCAAACACAACATTTTTAGGAGCACCGTCACCCAGCCCCCTGCCTCGCACCCTGCTCGCGCTGCACCCTGCCTGGGCATCAGGTCTGATCTCTCTCCTGCCTGGCTCCTGGAGCGTTATTAAGTGAGAAGGCTGTGGCTGATTGTAGCCCGTGGCGCAAAACCTGCTCTAACGTCTATACGCACGCTGCGAATGGCCTACTTCTACTCCATCAAGCTCTGTAGCACAAATGCACGCTCATAACATTTTGTGCCAACCTCACGTCACCTTGCTTTTAATGTGACCCAACAATGGCGAAAGAAAGAGAGAGCTGAGTAGAAGATGCCGGAGGGCTGAAAAATTTCACCATTTAATGTTTAAAGTGTGTGTGTGTTTGGGTGGGTTTATTTAGAGACACAAATTTTGACAAGTTTGTTACAGGCTGAAGAAAACAGGTCAGCCAGATTATAGGGGTCAAACTAGTCAACCAGATGTTTTTAACCAGGTCAACCCAGATTAGCCAAGAATCTACCAGCTCTAAACAGCATTAGCAACCAGCTTGGGTCAACAAATGAATGGTTTCATGGAGAAAACCTTGTAAAGCTAACTACTATCAAACCTGGAATTATTAAAAACACAGCATGAATAAATTATGGCAAATGTATATTGATATCTTCACCTAATCTGATCTTGAACCTTTTGATTTTGAATCAATGAACCAAAATGTTCTTGTTCATTAATTCATTTAATGAGGTTTTTTTGTAGGTTAATTCATTCACTAGGTTGTGACCATAGAGTCATCATATAAATTGTAAATATATCATTGTATTATAGTAGATGTTTTACTAAGGCCATGTCCACACGTACATGGGTTTTTCCTTCTTCCGTTTTTAAAAAAATCTCCATCTACATAAAAACACAAATGCATGCTATGATTGCACTGTCAAAAAACAGGTGGGTCTAATCTCAACCTAAAGCCATGTTGGCCAATCAGAAGCCTGAAGAAGTTTCCAGTAGGCGGAGATAACAGTGCTGGCTCTGACGTCACAAGCCAAAAATCCCAATTTTACTTTCTACACGATAATACTGCAACCGGAGTTTTTGAAAATCTTCACCCTGGCAGGTTTTTTTTTTTTTTTTTTTTTTTCAAAAAATAGGAACAATGATTTGGCTATTTCTTTTCAACTCTTTTTCAAGCAATTACAATGAAAAAAGGCTGGAGCTTTCAAAATTCAAAAAGGACACAAAAGCAACATGCAAAAGCAAAGCTATTGTACAGCTTCACAAGGATTGAATTATATGATTTTTTTTTTTTTGTTTTTTTTTTTTTCATTTTCTTAAATTTATTGATTGGATATTCTTCAAAAATGCACCTTTTTTGCGTTTGACACAAATAATAGTAATAATAATGATGATGATGATGATAATAATAATAATAATAATAATAAAAAGAAGAAGGTTTGAAACACCAAATTTGAATATATTGATGAGAACAATATGACTGATTTTGTGATCAGAAACACACGCACCAATAGCACCAATAGCCATCTTCTATCTGAATTATCATTCTACACACACACTTAGCTCTAATTCGCTTTGTTCATGTTTCTTCTCTCTTTTGAAAGCTCTAACCCATTCCCATAGTGAATAAAAGCCATCTTTAATTAGCGACAGCACCTCTGAATATTCTATTTTTCTTTTCTTCTCTTGTGTATTACATGGAAAAGACACTCATAGCTCTTCACTAACCGTATGGAACATGCTATTGTACATCATTAGCAAAGCGGGGTGAACAATTCTTCACACAAGACACGCCGCCAGATGTGATCTATTAAGTTGAATAACAATGAGCAGTTAAACCATTTATAAGTTAAACTGATCAAAAGGTTTTTATTCCACAAGAATGGGCCCTTATCTGTGCTTGATAGAGCTTTTAGGATTCTTCACGTCTGGAGAACAAAAAAGAAATCTCATCTCCCAAAAAATGTGTTTTGAAAGAAATGCCGATTTTTTTTGGTCTCGATCTCTCATTTCTGCCACTGAAACCATCTTTACCTTCCCTCAATAACAGTGCCCACATCTCCCCTCAACCATCCTCAATAACCTCAATTTCCCACTATTACTCTGTCAAAAGCTCCCGGAGGATGACAGCAGAGAACAGCGGAGCCGAGAGCACGGGAGCAGGTGCCACTGCATCTGAGGTCACAGATTTCTCATGTCAAAATGACCTACAGTGAGGGCTAGCTCTGTGACAAGAAACAAAAGAGCTCGGACATGAGACGAAGAAAGACAGGTGGAGAGAGAGAGAGAGAGAGAGAGAGAGAAAGAGAGAGAGTGAGGTTGAAACGAGAGAGGAAGCTATCATATGACCAAGTAGGGTGGTTAATTTGCTCTAACAAAACGGAGAGGCCTATTGGGGCTCAGACAACCCTAGTTAAGGGAATAAAGGAAAACTTTGTCTGCGTGATCATCTGAAAACAATGCCGTCTTTGTGCACTCGGATGGGAGCTTTTAAATGCAGCTGAAGAGCATGCAGGCAGAAGAAATAGCGATGAGATGAGATGAGATGAAAGGAAATTATTAACATCCAGAGGTGGGAAGGAAAGCAGCAGTGTGCCGTGAATGCAAAGAACGCAGCGGTATGTTGTCATAGCAATCTCTTACACACGTTATTCAAACGGCGCTGAGAGTAGTATGGAAAATAAACTTTACTTAAAATATCTTGCTAATTAACATATAAATTGATCTTTTCTCACTCTGTCTCATTTTATTGGGTCTATTTTTTTTAAAGGCATGAAGCCACAGATGACATTCATACTATGTGGTATATTTCACATTTTTGACTTTGTTTTTTTTGTTTTTCCAGAAGTGCAAAAAAAAAAAAAAAAAAAAAAGTCGCAATTACCTTTTATTATTATTATTATTTATTTTTATTTTTTTATTCCATGGTGGAAAAAAGACAGAATTGCAATGCAAACTTTGAATTCAGAGAAAAAAGAATCACAAGAAAAAAGTCAGAATATTGAGTTTATATCTTGCCTTTCTGACATTTTTTTCTCAAAATTATGACAAAAAAGTGTGAATTAAAACATAAAAATTTGTAATTATCTTTCCTTGGCAGGAACTAAAAAACTGAACTGCACAATGTTAACTCAAATTCAAAGAAAAAAGGCCAGAATTGCAAGAAAAAAAAATATATCTTCTATCTTGCATTTCTGACATTTTTTTTTTCTCAGAATTGCAAAAAGTTGCCATTACCTTTTTTATTTATTTATTTATTTATTTTAATTAAATTTATTTTTAATTTCTCACCACTGTGTAAATAATCAGGCCTGAGCTTGACCAGTAAATATTTCTGAATGTCTGGTATAAAAGAGTTTATTTAAAAGACAGACTTAATGACAGAAATGGCCCATTTAATATAATAATATAATAATGAGGTTGGCTAATATTTTTAAACAAATGTAAACTCAGCGGGAAATTTCAATGAATGATAAAGAAACTCTTTTGAGAAGTTTTTATCTGTAAATTAGAAGAACTTTAATGATTATGTGCATAGGAAAAATAAAAGATAAAAAATTTGTGAATGTGAATGGTATACCTCATTAAAACAATAGAAAATAAATGCTCTGCATATCAGCCTGATCTCTCGAGAATCAAATTTAGAGATTGCAATAAGTGTGAACTGTGTGCTTTATAATAATGAAAGCCTCATGGAACTCAAAGGATTTATTCTGAAAACATACAGTGGCACAAATACACACACACACACACACAGCGGTTTTTAATTACTCTTAGTCACTGAAATTGGGATCAGTGTCTAAACTAATCTTCATGCATGTCTGGTTCAGGATGTAATATCTGTAATAGAGCAGTATGAATACTGTTACACACTGTCTCTCACTGCTGAAATGCTTATAATTCAAATGAGACTGCTGGAGTTGTTATATTTAATTTAATCTACCAGCCTAAAAAATGATCTGCAATCAGAAGCAGATTGTGGTGATTAAAATGAAATATGGTTTTAAATGTGCATTAATTTTAATGTGACAATGTGTTGTGCCAGAGATTTGCAGTCAATCCGATGACTAACGGATTAATTTTTAATAAAATAACACAAAACTTTAATTACTGCCCAAGCAAAGGTAAAGCTGACTTATAAAAGATAAATACCATATATTTATATATTTATAAAAGTGTTCGATCAAAATCGCTCTGTAATCACTATGGGATCAAGGTTAATAACTTCAAGTACAGCACGCTTGAGCTGACAAAAAAGGAACAATTTTATTACAAAAGGAGAAGTGACAGATTTCAAATGATGAAAGTATTAAAAGTTAATCATTACTTCAAGTGAGATCATGTCGGCTCACACTTTCTAACACCTGGTTAAAACTGCCTATTATTTTATGTAGCATGACCCAGTTTTGATATATAAATAAAATCATTTTTCAGTGCCTTTGCAATCAAATTAAATATTTCTTGAAGGAAATGCAAAACTTTCAAGAGTGAATGCAAATTAATTGAAATATGGGGGCTACTTATTCCCAAAATGAGAGGTGACAAATTGTTGATGCACACACACGTAATATTTTTTTTTTTTTTTATGTACTGTATTTTTTTTTTATCGCCCTACACCAACCCTACACCTAAACCTACCCCTGACAGGAAACTTTTTGCATTTTTAGATTTTCAGAAAACTTCATTCTGTATTATTCATAAGCTTGCTTCCTCATGGGGAACTAAAAATGTCAACACAAAGTCAGAATTTACTTGTATTACTAGTATACTATACAGATTTGTAAGCTGTTGATACATATGATTTAGAATCTGTTTTTCTCACAGAGACCAAAAATGTCCCCACAAGGTCAAAAATTACTGGTATTTCTATACTATTCTAATCCCCATAATGCAGGGGATAGCAGGCACACACACACACGCACACGCGCACACAATTATATATAAAGATATTGATTACATATAGAATTGTGGGCATGGGTCCAATATTAAATATAATTAAGTACCTGGACACTTTCTGGTTGTTTACTGTTCATGTCCATTGTTAATGTGGTGAACTATACTGTATATGTGGTTCCTCTGCTAGAACAACTGTGAACTGACCTTGGTGAAAAGTCACATTTAAAAAATGGCACAGTAATGTTCTCTGGTCTCTATGTTTGGATCCTGCACCAACAAACCAATGATTCCCATGTGAAAATAAATAAATAAATAAACATAAAGACAGTAAGCTCTCTGTGTCAGAGGAGGCATATGGTAGACGATGGAGTATCATATGACAAAAAGAGAGGACCTTTTTCCAACACAAGCTCAAACACACTCACATCTCATGACCACTTTGCCTTAGTAAACAGTGTGCTCTTTCTTTACCCATTCAAATTCTAGTTAAACTTGTGACTAATTTGTCTTGTACCTACAGTATGCAGACATCATGCATTCTTCAACTCTCGGGACCAGAGAGAAATGAGATTATTTCTGCACCCTGTACACAGAGAAAGGTCTTTGTAATGAAAGCTGCACATAACTTATAATACTTGATGTGGATCATCAATCAGGCTGTAGTCTGTGAAAGGTCTCCTCCACGCTGATCCATATATCATAGAACGTTTACTTTTCTTGCAAAGCATTTAACAAACACATTTTGTCTCATGCATATTTAAATCATACTTTTTTGATCAAGTGCTGAAAAGTTTTGTAAAAGGAAAAAAGTGTTAAAGAAAAAGCATACTTAACTATTTCATTCAAAGCATTATAAGAACAAAGGAACAGATGCTAATTTCAGAGGATACGGTCTGCTTTAACTCGACTCATCATGTTTTAGCTCATATTTAAATAGGCGTAATTCTGAAAGCACATTGATGGTTTCCATTTAACTTTTATACAGCGGTCCATTTTCCTTTACTGAGCGAGATGAAACACTCAAATGTTCTTTAAGGAGTTCATTTATCACGCCGTCCATTGAAATTGAGAGGCTGATTTCTGCAGGTGCGTAACAATGTGTTTAGCATCACAAAAGATGCGGTAATGCAATGGATCAGCATTCTGCATAACTTTGGCTGCTGTACGACCAACAAAATCGACTTTGCAGCATGTACTTCATGATGATATAGAGTGATAACCAAAATGAGAAAGGGAGAAATAGAGAAACTTTGAAAGAAAGGTATAAAAAACAATTCAGAGCTGCCCATTTTACATTATTTTTAGTTTTATGCAATTAAATATTTTTAAATATTTAACACACACACACACACTAACACACACACACACACACACACATATTATATACGCATATATATATATTATATATATATATATTATATATATATATATATATATATATATATATATATATACACACACACACACATATATATATTCTAATATACTGATTTGGTGCTGAAGAAAAAAAAAATAATTTTAAGAAATCAATCAATCAATCAATCAATCATGGTTTCCACAACATCTAAACTGATAATAATAAGAGCTATTGTGAATAATTTAGCACGAATAATAATTAATAGTAATTGAGCACAAAATCAGCATATTAGAATGATTTCTGAATGATGTGACACTGAAGACTGGAATAATTGCTGCTGAATATTCAGGTTTGCATTCACAGAAATGTATTACTTTTTAAAAATATATTAAAATAATATTTCAATATTTCAAATAATATTATTTAAAAATAATATTTCTATATTTTTTAAACAAATAAATGCAGTCTTTGTGAGTAACTTTTGACCAGTAGTGTATACATGCATAAATACACATACCCAAAACATAAATGGGATATACATCAAATGTTTATTCTACTGAATGAACATGTTAATGCAGCAGCAGGCTAAAAAATAAAATAAAAAAAATAACAAGCAGGTCTGGTCTTGGCCTTCTCTCTGATTCCCACCGCTGCCTGCAGCCAAAGGCTCTCATCATAAAATACGAAGCTGACAGGAGGTGTTCTGGATTAAACCTGTTTAAACAGGAGACCATGGAGAGCAGGCGTGTCTCTACTCGTGGGCCGCTTAGGTTCACGCTGTCTGGATTAGACCCCGAACAGAGCCCACTCGCGCACATCAGCACACACCAACATACGCACACACAGAGCTTAGCAAGCAATAAAGCATCTCACACCTGACACCGTTTTAACCTGCCTGGTGCAAAGAGAGAGAGAGAGAGCGAGAGACAGGTAGACAGATTGAAGCATTGCGAATGAGCACAGGTTCATCAACAACAGGAGGAGCGGATGAGGCAAGCTTGGCTAATCTAAAAGGAAAACGAAACACTCCATCATGGTATGGAAAATAAGGCATGATGTGTGAGCATACCTTCCTTATGTAAGTGACAAGATACCTATTTCTCACAAAACATATTAAATAGGTGCCAGCTGGACCTTTCAATACAATATTTATAAAAATAAATGTATAAATATATCTAGTGCTGTCAAATAATTAATCACATCCAAAATAAAAGTTTTTGTTTACATAATGTGTGTACTGGGCATATTTATTATGTATATATAAATAGACACATATATGTACTATATATGTACAATATATATTTGGAAAATATTTACATGTATATACGTTTATATATTTATATTCTTATTTTTTTTTACATTATATATAAATATATGTTTAATATATAAACATTACATATTTTTCTTAAATATATACATGCATGCGCTTTGTATTTATATATACATAATAAATAATTATTTTTCTTGACCATTTTATTTATTTATTTTATAGCATAATGTATTGTTTAAAGGCTTAAAATTATGACCTCAAGTTTAAAGTTGTTATTTTTTTTCCTCTTTTTAAATCATGAATGATTTAAATAAATAAATAAATAAATAAAACTGATTTTATTTTTAGTTTTTAATTTAGAAAATGTCAACTCTCAACCATATAATGTGCAAATCTAAAAAAAAATGTGCTGTTGCTTTTCTGGAGGTATAAATATTATTTTTTTATTTTTTAACCTCAAGATAACAATATGAACAATATACTGTATGTGATTTATTCCCACACAAAATATATTACATATGTAACTGATCAAATGTTTAATGTAAATCATACAGAGATGAACATGGTTAATGTTTTTATGGAATGTGTTTTATGGTGTTATCAGCTGTTGATTTTTTTTTTTTTTTTTTTTTTTAATAAAGATGGAAAATCTCCAAAACAGGCATAAATCTGTCCAGGAGTTGAAAACAGTAATGATTTTACCTGGAAGAGTGGCTTTCAGGAAGGTTTGAAGAGGCCTTTAAGGAGAAAGATTCCAACCTTGCACTAATGGGTTCTTCAGACTTTAGTTAGAGTAGATGGCACCAAAAATAAGGCTGTTTAGGATAGAAGCATATTCTAATCAATATGTTGTACAGCTGTGACAACTGTGGAGCTGACAATACACTGAAAAAAAAAGTAATTTCCTAAAATATTCTCAAAAAAAAAAAAAAAAAAAACCTGAGGTACCTAGAGATTACACCAGGTCCAGATTGGATAGAGCGTCTTATGTCACACCAGATGACCCCAACACCTGTGAAGAGATGACAAATTTTTCTTATATTGTAATCATCATGATCAAATCATGTAATCATTGCCTTAATGTATTCATAGTTTCTGCTTAAATTAATATATGATGTTAACTGCATGATTTGTATAATCTTTGAACATTTCTGCCATATGGACATTTCTTTGCCACAGTCGGCTCTCATAACAGATTACTCTTAATTGTAGTGTAGAAACATTTATTTTCTGTAATGCTGCTTTGAAACGACATTCACAAATAAATGTGAATTGACCTGAAAACAGTTCTTCTGTCCCTCACAGCCTTGTTTTCATTTTTGACTTTGATTAAAATGTATCTTCACAAAACGTCTGTCACTTTCATCATATTAAACCAGGTCCTAACCAGTTGCAATTTTGGTTCAGTCATATTATTTTATTTATTTATTTAATATTTTTAAATGTTAATATATCTTACATCTCCAAAAAAAAAAAAAGGACTGCATTTATAACACCATCAAGTTTCAAATTGAAAATTCATAGCAACACAGCTGTGGTAGTTGCTGACAATGAAATGTGCTATAAATGAGGCATTGCAGTAAATTTTGACTGCCATCCCTTTGGCATCACTGGGGCATTTACAATGAGCAGCATGGACCAAATGCTCAACAATGCTTTGTGTATCTGACAAGGTTTTGGCAAAGTTTCACAGCATACAATCTTATTATACAGTATTTTAAATAGTTTTGTTTTAGGTAATTTGTATCAACTATTTCTGTCCTATTGTAAAGACAGCTGCACCATTATTTGTTTTAACCACTTCTCTGCATGCCAGTTTACTGATATACCTGCACCTAAAAGGCCGTACACCACTGTTCACAAGTTTGAGGTTGGTAAGATTTCTTAATGTTTTAGAATAAGTCTCTTATACTGACCAAGGCTGCATATATTTGTGAAATATTACTAGAATTTTAAATAATTGTTTTGCATGAGCTCATATAGAAATCTTTGACTTTCATTGCAGACTTTAGACTAACTTGCTCTGCCTCTAAAACAACTTTACTTTTTGGCTGACATGCCCAATTCCTCTGTTTTTTTGTTTATATATGTGTGTGTGTGTGTGTGTGTTTTTTTTTTGTGTGTGTGGTGTGTGGCGGTGTGTGTGTGAACATCAGTCAAAAAAAAAAAAAAACTTAAAACTTATCTCTACACTAGCAACCTCCATTCTGCATAGATTACAAGTATTGCTGCTAAATTATAAGGCTGGAAATGATTTAGCTCTTATGTATTTAACAGATCTTTAATGCTCTTTAAGGTCACACAACTGTTTTGGTTGTATCAAGGTTTTTTAGGGCCCGAGCACCGCGGTGTGAGGTCCCTCTTGGAATTGCTCCGTTTCTTCTTCTTCTTCTTCAAAGTGAATCACATTTTTCAGGGCCTAAACATGCTCCAAAACTCACAAAACTTTGCACACACATCAGAACTGGAAAAATATAGGTTTCAGAAGTGGGTGTGGCAAAATGGCTCGATAGCGCCACCTGTAAAATTTCAATGGAGTTCGTCTCGAGCTACCTTGTGTTGCAAAATGGCTCGATAGCGCCACACGTGTAACACACCATTACCTACAAAAAGTCTCTTTGTACAAAATCCAAAACTCAACAGGAAGTAAGTTATTTTTGATTTTCCTGTACGATTTTTTGTGCAGTTTTTGCCATTTCCATGCCTCGTACTTTGACAAACTCCTCTTACAGTTTTAATCGGATCATCTTCAAATTTGGTGAGGCTCATCATAAGACCTTTGTGACGTTAAATTGCGAAGATCTTGAGTTTTCGTCAAGGGGTGTGTCCCTGGCGGCCTGACAAAATTTGATTTTGAAAATTTGAAAATTTGAAAATTTGTAACTCAGGCAAGCAATGTCCGATCTGCCCCAAACTTCACACGTTTGATAGGTGTTCTGTCCTGAACAAACACCCATGCCCAAATTCAGTTATAGTCATAGCACCACCTGCTGGCAACAGGAAGTGACATGGTTAACACTGTTATGAACTCCTTGCAAAATAATAAAAAGCATCAACAAGTGTTAAATAGGCTGGCAAAATTCTAGAAGCATGCTAAAACATGCTAGCAACACTTAGCTAAGTGTTAAAGCATGCTATTAATACAGTGTAACAGAAAATTACTGTACTGTAACTCATGCATACAATGTCCAATCTGCCTCAAACTTCACAAGTTTGATTAAAGTCCAGGCCTGAAGACATCTACATGCTCATATCTGGTTATAGTTATAGCGACACCTACTGGCAACAGGAAGTGACACTATTAGCAACAACAAAAAAAAAAATATTCAATTGTGTGCTAAACATGCTAGAAATATTCTCAAACATGCTAACAACATTTACTAAATGCTAAAGCATGCTATTAATACTATGAAACAGGGAGTTGTTGTAACTCAGGCAAGCAATGTCCTATCTGCCCCAAACTTCACACGTTTGATAGGTGTTGTGTCCTGAACACATCAACATGCCCATATTCGGTTGTAGTCATAGCACCACCTGCTGGCAACAGGAAGTGTCATGTTTAACACTGTTATGGACTCCTGGCAACATATTAAAAAGTGTCAGCAAGTGTTAAATACCCTGGCAACACGCTAGAAACATACTAAAACATGCTAGCAGCACTTAGCTAAGTGCTAAAGCATGCTATTAATGGAGTGAAACAGGAAGTTACTGTAATTCAGGGATGCAGTGTCCAATCTGCCCCAGATTGAATAAGTTTGATAAGAGTCCTGTCCTGAACACATCAACATGCCCCTATTCGATTATAGTCATAGCGCCACCTGCGAGCAACAGTAAGTGACATGTTTAACACTGTTATGGACTCCTAGCAACATAATAAAAAGCATTAACAAGTGTTAAATAGGCTGGCAACATTCTAGAAGCATGATAAAACATGCTAGCAACACTTAGCTCAGTGTTAAAGCATGCTATTAATACAGTGAAACAGAACATAACTGTTACTCATGCATACAATGTCCAATCTGCCTCAAACTTCACAAGTTTGATTAGAGTCCTGGCCTGAAGACTCTGCATGCTCATAATTGGTTAAAGTTATAGCACCACCTACTGGCAACAGGAAGTTACAAGGTTTACACTGGTGTGCACTATTAGCAACACAGTGAAATATGCCATTGTGTGCTAAACATGCTAAATATTCTCAGACATGCTAGCAACACTTACTAAGTGGTAAAGCATGTTATTTATACAATGAAACAGGAAGTTGTTGTAACTCATGCATTCAATGCCCAATCTGCCCCAAACTTCACACGTTTTATAAGAGTCGTGGCCTGAGCACATCTAAAGGTCAATATTCAATTATAATTATAGCGCCACCTGCTGGCAACAGGAAATTACTTGTTTTACACTAACATAAACATGCAATGTCCAGTCTGCCCCAAACTTCACATGTTTGGTAAGAGCCCTGGCCTGAGGACATAATAATATGATTATATAATGATTCGCCATGAAACAGGAATTTGCTGTAACTCAGGCAAGCAATGTGCGATCTGTTATAATCAATATCTAGTTATAGTCATAGTGCCACCAACTGGCAGCAGGAAGTTTGGCACATATAAGTGAAATTGATACATTTCCAACATTAACCACTTTAAAAGCATATTGCCTACTGTTTGCTGTTTCCCAACAGCCACTGGGTGATGGTGAGCCCGGGTGCGAGGGTCCTTTCATCACTGCTTGCAGCTTTAATTTATTTGTATTTTTTTATTTTGCTTGAGCTCATATAGAAAACTTTGACTTTCATTGCAGAATTTAGACTAACTTAGTCTACTTGGTAGGTTTTTTTTTTTTTTTTTTTTTACTATTTTAGCATATATAATTACAGATAATGATTTAAATAGATAGCTCGATGATAGCTAGATAGTTAGACAATAGACAGACAGACAGACAGACAGACAGATAGACAGATAGATAGATAGATAGATAGATAGATAGATAGATAGATAGATAGATAGATAGAGGCCACTTTTTAGCCTTCACAGACAGACAGACAGACAGACAGACAGACAGACAGACATTTTTTATTGTATTTCGGATATAAAAAATATATTTTTTTTCTAGCTTTTAGCTTAGGGCTTCTCAATAATGTTTTTGAGCTCAAAGCACATAACTGACCCTGTTCTTGTACAAATCTGGGATATCTTATTCATCTGAACCACACTGACCAAACTTAAAGGACCTCTGACAGTCAAGGATGTCTCTGAGCCGTGCTCCAGCGGACAGAAGCTCCTTTCTGAGCAGTCTCAGAGGAACTGACTCCAGGTCAGCGTAGCATACTGGACAAGCATCATGCCCCATCAATCACATCCTGACTTCCCATTTTGGACAGCTGACAGGGGAACTGCATGGCCATCTGTGATGTCACTGCACATTCTGAGCGACGGGCAAAGCAGTTATGCACAGTCAAACACACAAACACACACACACATATGCATACACTGTTCCCTGTCCACAGATCCCATTCTGCTGTCAGTCCTCATTGTGTCCGTTTACAGTTCCCTTGTTCAGAAAGACGAAAAAGGAGCGTCTGGTTCACTGGTCACCGTCTGCTAGTATGAGTGAATTGGTTGGGACATGGATAGCCTCATTGCTGGTCTGGAATCAGTATGGGAATCTTCAGGCAGAGATGCCACATTTAGCCCAGAGGATACATGTTGATCTAAAATCAGATTTCTCCCCAACATGGTTTGACGTTTTACACTGTGTCCAACATGACAATTTGTACACGATTTTAAAAAGTTTGGTGTCAGTAATATATATATATATATATATATATATATATATATATATATATATATATATATATTATATATATATATATATATAATAAATAAATCCTAGAGACATCAGTAGTATTGGTATCAGTGATCCTCAACTTCAGTAATAAAAAATGGCAGTATAAGTGATTGTGGCATTAGTTGTTTTAGTATATGTGATTATCGAATTAGTTTATTTAAAAAATGTTTTTAAATATTCTGTGTTTATTATAAGTTATATATATATATATATATATATATATATATATATATATATATATATATATATATATATATATATATATATATATATAGCCCGTATATATATATATATGTGTGTGTGTGTGTGTGTGTGTGTGTGTGTGTGTGTGTGTGTGTGTGTGTGTGTGTGTGTGTGTGACTTTAAAGTCCAGCTTCAAAAATTCAAGTCAAAAATGAAACACATAAATATTAGTGATGCAGTTTGGTATGTAAATATAATTATTAATATAATTATTATCCAATATTGGTATTGTTTATAACATTTATAATACACCAGTGCGAATGTAATGTGGGCTGAGACATATCAGAACTAAAAAGAGGTTTGAGTCTACTTTAAAGCACAGCTACAAAGTCAAAATAAAACACTTAAAAGATATTTAAATGTTTCAATATTTTATCTATTTACTTGCACGTCATGTGATCATTAACTAACATCAGAGAACCGTGAATGTGTTGTTAAATTATTGAAATATTATGGAAATCTCAGGGAGTACTTCAAGTAAATATTTTACATCTAGCAGGTTCCGCTGAAAACAACAACAACAACAATTTTTTTTTTATTACTGAATTGTACCTTAGTGGTGTGCATGCTCTCTGAGCCTTGGTGCTCACGAGGGAGATGTAGGTTTCCAGGTCCAACTATTGTTGTACTGATCACCCTCTTTCTCTGGTAATGTCCTGTCTCCTCTCTACTGTCTTTCTCAATAAAGAGTGGCAAAAGCCCCTATAAAGTCACTAAGAGAGGAGAACATATTAATCAAACCAAATTGACCAGCATGTCTTTCTCGGCAGGTCCGCATCACACGTCTGCTCTCTCATCTCAGGTTGTCATCTGTAATATCCCCCCGGCATGCTGGCCGACGCTGATATCCCCTCATCAGTTCAGCGCAAATGGCTTGTGCATCACAGGCACGGCTCAGCCCGGTGTGGACAGCGTGCGGTGAGGAGAAATATGTTCACTTTCTCTCTTTGCTGTCCTCAGCAGCCACCTTATCAGATCAAACAGCTGAGAAACACAGCAATGACTCTGTGACCACTGTGTGTGTGTGCACTGTATCTGCTTCCTGAGGCCTTAGACACCAAATTGGTTACGTTAGATATGGGAGTGCACACATCCACACACACATACCTACATATATACTTGGAAGAACACACACACCACACACACACACACACACAGCTAGCAGAGTCAGATATGCCAATACCGCATGGATCAGCGGTGCCTTATCCTGCTTTGTCCACCAGCAGCTCGGCGTCAGATATCATATTACTGACTGACTCCAGAGACATGTGCGGGGTCAATGGATCAGAACCTGATCGATACTGGGAAAGGAGATACAGGAGGTTATATTAAAGTGGACAGAATTAAATTCAATTGGAAAATACAACTGAAAGGCACATAAAACCTCCATTTTCCCTCAATGACCTGTTTGTACCTGGAGTTCCTCTTTCGTTTTACTCTCACGTGCTCGACACAGCAGTGGGTCAGTGTATGGGTTGGAAAACCATGCCCATCCACACATATGAAATAAATAACACAAATAAGTATATTGTTATCAACATTCTTTAATGGTAAACATACATATGTAGCATACCTTTATTACTTTTTGAATGCTGTGCCAAACAAACCCTTTTGTTCTCTGAGAATTTGAAGATACATATAAATAATTATATTATGTAGCAGAATATACACAAAATGTTAAATAATTAAGTTATTATGAAATTATTTATTTATTTATTTTTAAGCAAATTTAATTTACTCACAAAGACTGCATTTATTTGATCAAACACACAGTAAACTGTAATATTATGGCATACTATTATGATTCAAAATAACTGATTTCATATTGAATATATTTTAAAATGTAATATATTCCTGTGATACATTCACACAATCCTAAAGAAATTATTCTAATATGCTGATTTGGTGCTCAAGAAACATTTCTTATTATAATCAATGTTGAAAACAGTTGTGCTGTGTAATATTTTTGTGTAAACTGTGATACGTTACTAGCATACCTGATAAATATATATATTTTTTTAATCATGATCACAATTTCTGCTTTCCTCAATTTATTAAGCAAACAATATTTGATATTTGACCCCTGGTTATTGAAAAAAATTCATTTTAATTTGCCATTTGTGCTATTTTACATTGGTAACATCCTCTACAAGCAGTTGCCAGATGTTTAGAGTTTAAATCCTTCAATCAGTGTTCTTCTGCCCATTGGTTTTCTTAGACTTATGCAAGCCAATGCTCTCTTGATTTGTGCTTAAAAGTGCAATAATAACATAAAAGTGCAATAATTCCGATAAACTGTAAAATAAATTAAAAAAATAACAATAAACATGATTGATAATTGTAACAGTAAATACATGTATAATGTTAGGAATTTTTTTTTTCCATTTCAAATAAATACTGTTATTTCTATTCATTAAAGAATACTGAAATAATAATAATAATAATAATAATAATAATAATAATAATAATAATAAAAGAACTGTTAATTAATTGTTTCCACAAAAATATTTAGCAGACAACACCTCTTCAAGATTGGAAATAATAAGAAAGATTATTAATAACTGAGCATGAACAATAACTGATAATAATTAAGCTCCAAATAAGCATATTACAATTATTTCTGAAGGATCATGTGACACTAAGGACTGAAGTAATGGCTGCTGAAAATTCAGCTTTGCCATCACAGAAATTAATGTGATGTGAGTTCAAGTTCAGCTTATGATTTGACCTAATCTCCACCTCAAAATCTACAAAAACAGTTAGAAAAATAAATCCTGACATTAAAATTTGCATTGCAGAATATGTCTACCAGCTAAAAAATTTGCTACCAGCATGACACCAAAAGCAATGTTTCTTTGGTTACATCTTCTCTAATCTCCACAAAGGATCTGTTGATTTCGTGGCTGGAACTTATACAAAGTCCAGACCTCCTGATATTTAAATTGATTGGTTAGATATTGATTAAGCTGGCTGCTTCAGGTGATGTATGCTCTCGTCTGTGCTCTGAATCTCTCCCGGGGCGCCATCAGACAGCACAACAATACAAAACAAACACCGTGGCCTGCCACAAAGAATAACATTCCACCAAAAACTCCTACTAGAGGAGAACCTTCACACCTGCTGTTCCTCAGTCAGGAAAAAAAAAAAAAAAAAAAAAATCCAATTATGGGCCGACAAGTAAACGTTTCAGCACTTAAGAGTGGATTGTTAAGAGGCAAGAGTGATAGAGGGAGAGAGAAAGAGAGAGAGAAAAGGCTCATTTGCACAATAATACAGTTAGTGAGGTGATTTTAAAATAAGAAAAGCTATTAACATTTAAATGACTGCAATGAGTTTCCAAATTAAGCATTTTTTTTCTTTTGCAATCCTTCAGCTGGATCGGATCAGTCAGGGGGAGGATGAAAGGCCTGACTGTGCATTGCTGGCTCACTTTGGCCCGTTTCAGCCTGGCTTAGCCCTGTTTGAGCTTTAAGACTGAACCAAACTCAAGCCAAAACTGGTTCAATCACTGTACTAAACATGCATGCATAAACTAGAAGGCAGGGCAAATTAAACAGAATAAGACTTAAACTTTGAGAGCCTTGCCTTGGTATTGTAGTGATGTCATGTAATCGTTTTTTATGTGGGCCCTGCAAGCAACCACCTCGAAACACCCTAAAAACCACAGAGCTACTTGCAAACAATTTATCCAAGAGGTTCTTAAGTCAACAAGTCAACAGAATCTCTTTTGAGAAGTCAATCCAGAGCCGCCTTCAGCTTTGACCGGCCTGAAAAGTGTTTTCTCAGGTCAGTTATTATTTGTGTTTCATATTTTTGTCGATTCAACCTCCAATTAATCATTCCTTTCAGTAGGTTATTTCTTTTTAGCGAACTGCCCAAATGGGTTTACCAAATGGTTTGAATTGATCTGCATTTGTTTGAACCACTCTCTCTCTCTCTGAATCATCTGAATCGGTTTTCAGTCAGCAAAAGTGATATTATCAAGATGCTCAAGAAAACAGAACAAATAGCACTGGGCGAAGTGGAAATTCACCTTCAAACAATTGAAACAAAAGGCTACTTTTTGAGAGGTAACTGAGAATTTAGATACCGCTGTGTCAATTGAATAAGCAGCCATTCCCATTATTTTTTTCAGTTGTTTTCCTTTGTGAATACAGTATATAGTAAATGGATGTCTTTTTGGTAGCGTTTTTGTGTTTTAAAATGTTTAAAATGTAGAGGCACCTTCTGAAGACTCTACGTTCATCACAGAGCAGAATTTTTGAACATAAGCATATATTAAGTTTTTGAATTTTTTTAGCGATATTTTTGTGAAACACATTTTCTATACCCTCGAATGAATTCCTGCAAGGGCACCTGAGTTAAACTCACTATGGTCCAAGTTAGGTATTTTTAACTTGTGACCAGCAAACAACCTCCTATAACATTCCTTAAACTCTTAACATTTGAGCATCATTCTAGAACTGTACAAGTAAGAACAATTCAGCAAAGGTTTGAGCTCAGACCACAACACTGTCTCATTCAACTAATAAATTATCACTGTATTCATTGGTCATATATAATTGGTTTATTAAAACAAATAAATAAATAAATGTGATATTGACCCTCTGTGTGGCCCATGCAATCATGCTCCAGCAGACCTAATACATATTCTGGCAACGGCCATTCATAGTTTCTTTTGGCAATAACAATTTGATTGGTTTTCATTGATTGCAAATAACCATATTGAACCGTGTCCTTTGGTTGCACTTTTGGACTCTCTCCAAATCATGTCAGCTGCCAACTACACTCTCTAATGCACATGCCTTTTCTACACTCATAGCTGAAAGGCTAATACTTCTGGTTCAGAAGCACAATTATCCTCTGTCATTTGACAACTAGCTGAAGAATGTTTTATTCATTTTTTTTTAAGATTTTCAAAATCCCCAAATACTTAATTATTTTGATACAATATCTGCTAACTTCAATGACCCTTATGCTGTTGTAATGTTTTTGAAATAGTGTAAAAACAGTAGTATTGTAATATTTTTACAATAACTGATTTCTATATGAATACATTAATTTATGTCCGGATGACAAAGCTGAAAGCAAGCATCACATGATCCTTGGAGAATCACTCTAATATGCTAACTTATAGTGCCTTGCGAAAGTATTCACACCTTTTAATTTTTTTCTCATTTTTATTGTTGCTGCCTTATGTTAAGCTCCTTTAAATTAGTTTTTTTTTCCACATCAATATACACTCCATACACCATATTGACAAAGCAAAAACAGAATAGTTTCAACTTCGTAATTAATTAAAAATAAAAAATAAAATAAAAAATCTAAGAAGTACATTGCATATGTATTCCTACCCTTAACCAAATATTTAGCTGAAGCATCTTCACAGCCTTCAAAAGTCTTTTTTTGTTTAATGCGACAACCTTTGCTCATCAGCATTTGGCAATTATTTGCTATTCTTCTCCTCACCAAGCCCAGTATGGGGCTGGTTCACTAAAGGACATTCACAGAGTTGTCTATAAGCCACTCTTGCTGTGTGCTTAAGGTCATTGTCCTGTTTGAAGGTAAACCTTCTGCCCAGTCTGAGTTTCTGAATGCTCTGGACTGGGTTTTCATTAAGGTTATCTCAGTATTTTGGTGCACTGAGCTTTTCTTCTACTCTGACGAGTCCCTCAGTCCCTGCCGCTGAAAAACACCCCCACGGCATGAGGCTGCTACCAGCACACTTTACTTTTGGGATTGTACTCTGCATGTGATGAGCAGTGCCTGGTTTCCTTCGAACATGAAGCTTGGAATTGAGGTTCATCAGACCAGAGAATTTTTTATTTTTTTTTCACAGTCTGAGGGTCCTTTTTTTTTGCTAATTCTAAGTGTGTTTTCTTGTTTCTACACTGAAGAGAGGATTAAGTCTTGCCATACTGACATAAAGCCCAGATCGGTGGAGTGTTGCAGTGGTGTTTGTCCTTCTGTAGATTTCTCCTGTATCCACATATGATGGTGGTTGTGCTTAGTTTCAAGTGAACGCTCAAAATACATTATTTGGGTAACACTTTACAATAATTATCTAACACTTTAATACACTTGAATACATTAACTAACATTAACTAATGGAACCTTCTTTGTAAAATGTTACAATTATTTGTTATTAAAGCATATACATTCACAAAAACAGGGATGTCCATGGGGGGGCATTGCTTTTTTTTTGTGGAAAACATGACACATGTTTTAGGATACTGTGATGAACAGAAAGTTCAAATGAACAACATTTATTTAACAGACATGTTGTAATATTAAAAAAAGTCTTAAATGTTTGCATATATTTGTTGCGGAAGAAATCTTAAATTTACATAAATTTACATTTCTTGATCATGTCAAAACTGGAAAACCTCAAATAGTATTTTGATATCACATATAATAACAATATTTTGAAAACAGCTGTTTCCAACACTATTACCAGCACAAACATTAGTAGGCCAACTGGTTATTATGCTGGAAACCAATCAAATTATGACTGCCAAAAGGGAGTGAATAATGCCAAACCATATTTATCAGGTCACCGGTCACACAGACTGTGAATACTGTATTTTTTATTTTTTTTACAAATCATATTTTATACCCAACAAAGTTAAATCATAATGTCACATATCTGCAAATATTTCTTCCACAGAATTCTATTCTGGATTTTTTATTTTTTTTCTTCTCCACACTGAAGGCTGGATGGACAGAAGGTGTGGTGTGAAATGAGAGGTACAGGATGTGCTAGTGGAACACACTGCAGGGGAAAAGGTGAAGCAGGAGACAATATGCTGGCTCTAAACAGGCCAAAAGACATTCTGTCCAGCCCTCTATGTGTGTGTGTTTAAGGAGGTGAAATAAACATATGAAGAGACAGGTGCACGAGAGATCTGACTAGGCCTGCTGTACCAGTGTGTGTGTGTGTGTGTGTGTGTGTGAGTGAGAGAGAGAGAGAGAGAGAGAGAGAGAGAGAGAGAGAGAGAGAGAGAGAGAGAGAGAGAGAGAGAGAGGAATCTCAGTAAACACTTAAAGTGAAAGTCGTGACATTTGTCAAGTATGGTAACCCATACTCGAAATTGGTGCTCTGCATTTAACCCATCCAAGTGCACACACACAGCAGTGAGAAGTGAACACACAGTGAACACACACCCGGAGCAGTGGGCAGCTATATCCAGCGTGCGGGGAGCAACTGGGGGTTCAGTGCCTTGCTCAAGGGCACTTCAGCCATGGTATTGAGGGTGGAAGAGAGCGCTGTTCATTCACTCCCTCCCACCTACAACTCCTGCCAGCACCGAGACTCGAACCTGCGACCTTCTGGTTACAAGTCCAAATCTCTAACCATTAGGCCACAGCTGCCCCCTGTGTAAAGTGTGTGATCTGCAGTAACAGATACAAGGGTAGCATTCTGAGCATAGGAACAAGCATTAAGTGTGTGCGTTTATGTGCATGTGTATTCAGGTGGAGTGTTTATTATTGTGTATGGTAGGTTTATGTAGACATTGTCTGAAAAGCAACAGCAGGTGAGGGCAGATGGCAGCAGACACTTGGTGGCACTGGAGAGATACAAGATGGCAGGCGCACACACACACACACACACACACACACACACACACGCACGCACGCACGCACGCAAATACACACATATGCTGATATACCACATTTAAACTCGTAGTCCTTTCTCAGATTCACTAAAGTTTGAAATAATGGAGTGAAATGTGAAATATGAACCTAAATCTTAAAAAAAAAATAAAAAAAAAAATGATTCTGTTAAAAATCACATTTAACTGTCATAAATAGTCCACTCTATTATAGTTTGTGCAAAGTTGGAGCTGTGAAATATATATATATATATAAATCTAAATTTACAATCTGAAAAACAATTTAATGAGGTGACAATGGGGTTAAATTACAATGTGAAACTACCATAAACAGACCACTCCATATACAGTAAATGGTATGTTGATTATGATCACATGAAATGAGATGATCAATTTAAACCTTAATTAAATCTGTATTAGAATCTACATATAACTGCTATAAATTATATTGCTATTAATTATAAGTGTATTTGAATTTTGAAAATAATATTATACAGCTGAATTTGAATCTAAATCTGAATCAGATTTTTCATTGAATGATCAGACTGATCAGAATCTCAATCTGAAACAATATTCACAATTACACTTGTACACTTTGTACTACTAATGTACAGTTTGGATCATTCAAGATCATTCAACTCACTTCCAATCTGGTGCAAATTCACATCCTTAGTTATATTCAGCTGCTCTCTGACAGAGATGGGGGGTATATTTTGTGCGGAGCCTATTTTTTGGAACGCAGCATATTTCTCAGATTGCAAGCTCTATCAAGTGACCTGCACTTCAAAGTGAATTCAACACCAAACCTATTAGGTCAGGCATTTTGGTAGGATAGGTACATTATTGCTTTTCTCAAAGCCTCAAGGCTGTATCACTTAGAATGATTCATAGCTCTCTCTCTCTCTCTCTCTCTCTCTCTCTCTCTCTCTCTCTTTCCATAAGCACTCTCCAGGAGAGAAATACTCACAGAAGTAACACCTCAGGATTTCCAGATGGAGTTTTGCACAGTCATTCTGTCTAACTGTGTCCTGACTCCAGCCAATAGGTTTGTCTATGAGTAATGGCTACATGATGCTCCTCTTCAAAATAAACATGCATAATGCTAGTCTTAAATGAGATAGAAACTCACTGAGGCAGGCTTGGTTATAGAGTTATGGGGAATTATTACAACCCAAAAGGATAGAAAAAAAGGAGTGAAGAGAGTGGAGAGACAGACCGACTCGATCATGAATAGTGTATAGATAAGATCCAACTAGCCTCTCATCTGTCAATCTCCTGCTTTGTGGCCTGCGATTCTTTGCTTTCTTTTGCTATCATTTCTTTGCTCTTTCTTCAACACACATGTACACACACACACATCCAGAATAGACTTCTCTCATCTGGATGTCAAAAAAGAAATCACTTAATTACTGGTCCAAATCAAAAGAGCCCATCCTTTATGATATTCTGGCCCCTAGATATGACTCGGTTACCTCCAAAAATGGAAATGCATGGGATTTTGTCCATTTTATCATATGCTAGATAAAAAAATCACAAGCCATTTCGATCACAACTGCCATGTACACATGTACACACTTCAGTTAAATTCGGTTGTCACTTCATCTTTTAGTGCTTAATCTTGTTCTGTATACACACAGTTCATTCATTTACATCTACAACCAAATTAACTCCTGAAAAATTTGGTGACCACCGCATTTTACAAATATTCAACACAGTGTGTTCAGAACCAAACTGAACAACTAGTTGCTAATTATGTATTTAAATGTTTATCAGAATTCTCTTTTGTGTTCCTCCTCTGTATGCATAGTGTAAGAATTAGTTATGCAAGAAGGAGGTATGTGTTGCCAGATCTTGCTAGGAAAAAAGTAAACAGCAAATAAGAACAAGCCTATAATAAACTAAAATCCAAATGCTTTATCTTGGATATAAGCCACATACCAAAATATCACAACCTGCATCTGCCTACTTTATGATCTCCATAAACTGGATCGCTTTTTAAGCCAAGCCCAAACAACCAATGATGTTTAAAAAGCATCGCTTACAATAAGTGGACATGGCAATGCTTCAAAAGTGAGCTCTGCAAAGAAGCCTTCCCAACCAAAAGCACAATAGCCCTGTTGATGGTTGTTTAGAAAACACTGAACGTAAGCCACTGTAATATTACTTTGGTCAAAAATTGTGGACACCAAACATCAGAGAATCCAAAATATTGATATGTATTAACATATAATTATTTCTGAGCATACAGTTTTTGTGTTTGTGGCCAATATGACCTTTCTTAATGCCTTAATGATTTACTAATAACAATGCCAGCTTCAAGACTAGTCTTAAAACAAAGAACAATTTGTCAAGATGTGACTGAAATTCATTCCGACAGGAATTTGCACAATGTGGAATTTTGTATGATGGTGATAAACTTCCCCACGTACAGTTTGCTCATTTTCAAGTTGGTCACAAGAATTTGCCGTGTTGACCAACATAATGCTGCTTTGTTTTGAAAGTTACTTCTGTGTGAGTAACAGTAACTAGTTACAGTAATTATATTACCTTTTGCAGTAACTAGTAGTGTAACTAATTATTAATAAGATTTCTGTAATAATATTATAGTTAACATCCATAAAAAAAACTTGTTACTTAGTTACTTTTCATGCCTCAACCCCTACTGATTTGAAGTCCAACAATCATATAATTCCTGGATATATTTTCACAATTTATTTTCGTAATTGTCATGACCTGCACAGGCACATGAAGTCACCAGAGCAGAAGGCAAGCTTGGAATATGGAAAAACTTACATTCAGCGGATGGAAATATTGTCATTACATTGATTTTGTCCATTGTGTAAGTTGCATTACATGGTTTGCCCACCCATATCCATATTATATATAATTATATAATAATAATAATAATATAATAATTGCCCACCCATATCCCACATATAATTATATAATAATAATAATAATAATAATAATAATAATAATAATAATAATAAAACTTTTTAGAGAATTAAACATTTTCTTACAAACTTATGTGATTTCTTTTGATAAAATATATCAAAAAATATAACAATATTTGAGTAACAGAGAAATTATAACTATAATTAGCTTAGCTTACTTAAGTAACACTTTTACTCAAAAGTCACTATCAATCACCATTGAGTGTTTGTAATAACTTCTGACTGTGATCCAGTGTGGATTTTGGTCAAGTGATGAGGCAGAAATATATTGTTGTTGAATAGGCAGAAATATATTGTTAGTAATGGGAAAGATCCACAATTACAATTTCTGTGGGGTGTGAAGGAAAAGTAATGTAACTATTAGTGTAACTAACTACCGTTGCCAGAAAGTAATATGTAAAGTAATAATATTACTTTTGAAAGGAGTAACTAGAACAAATAGTAAATTACATTTAATAATAGATATTGTTATAAACTGCAATAAATTGCTTATTTTTTTTTTTTTTTTGAGTAACAAGCCCAACACTGCTGAGCAATGTTTCATACATTTAATAGTTTTGTTTTTTGCAACCAAATCAAATGCCTTACAAGCAGCATTAATAACAATACAGTGGGGAGAGTTTAAAAGGCACACAAATGCAGCCAGGATGGGAAATCTTTTTTTGGTTTGCAGGATAGGTTCTGGGGTGAGAGATTGCGTCTGAACATGTTTTCAGGATCAAAAGCCTCAATGGGGCATCATTACTCCTCTACAGCTCACCCTCGCTTTTCTCTCCGTCTCCTTTATGAAGACCTCAGATACCAGATGATGAGAATTACCCTTGTCAAAGATGCATAATTGGCGGACGCTCCCTGATGATGACGGCCATGTGAAATTTAACAAGTTGAAAATGAATGCGAATGCCCACTTTTCATGTGAAAATGCATGCCGCATTCAAGTGGCTCCTGCTAATCGAGAACTGCCACTAAAGACCCCTGATTGACTCATTCAAAGGGAGGCAGAAGGAGCGAGAGATAGAGAAAGAGGGGGAGAAATGTAGACTGAGAGAGATGGGCAGGCTATTTGTTTCAGTTTAGTGTTGTGATTGAAAGCACTTCAGGCACCATTGATGGAGGAAAACTTCATTTGGTCTCACTGAGTACCAACTGCACATCAGTCTGTAGAGAAATGACTCAGTCTGTTCTCCAGGAGAGATTTGAAAACCTGTTCCTCTGCTGCTTGTGGGAAGGGTAGACGCTCTTTATGTGCTTCAAATATCAAGACTTCTAGGCAGGTGCTTTAAACAGAGACATTCATTTGACTGAAGGTACGCACTGTTATTTAAGAAATTATGGGTGAGGGTTTTCAGTTATGGTGATGATTGGATGCAGAAATAAACTATTAAGAGGCAGCGTAATAAACAACTCGAACATTTTAACAGTGCTGGAGTCATGGAAGTTTTTCATGACTTACTCATGGTTTTAAGGTGCTGAGCCATCAGTGGCCCTAGCACATTTTATTTATAAAATCAAAGGTTAAAAGAGACCACCCTGATACAGTGTTATTACTGTTAAATAAAACCAAAACCATTAAAAATATAAATATTAGTTAAAGAGATTAAACTTCATTGAAAATGAGAAATGCTGTTTGGGAATTGAAATGATGTTTTTGATTTGTAAAATTGTGTTAAAAACCATTAATTCACATCACTTTTACGATTCACATCACATCAATGATTCACTTCTTACAGTTAAAAAATAAAGATGTGAATCATTACTCTTAATTTTTTTTAATTAGATAAATGAAACATTTTTTTCAGTGTAACTTGAAATAGGTTTACATTGAAATACAAAAATTAAATAAATAAATAAATAGACTAATGAAAATTACAAAAGCACATAAAATTATGAAAACTACTTAATTATGTAAAATATAGATATAATTTGTAATTCAAAATATTAATATAATAGGTTATTAAAAATATTAATAAAATAAGTTCTAAACAATGTACTAAAATGGAAATAAAGATAAATTAAACAAAAGTAAAAAAAGACAAAACCACATACCAAAAATACTAAAATTAACACTAAAATTAAAATGTACAAATTTAAAAAATAGAAAAATACTGAAATAAACTGAAACTGAAATATGCACACAACAAAATTACTTATACTAAAATTATTATTAAAAAATAAATAAATGATAAAACTATAATAGTATATAAATAATACTAGAATAGCATTGCCCTGATACCTCTATGATATTGACCTAAATATAGTTGAGGCCCCCGGGGTCATCTGGGGCCCCAAAACGGTTGCCTCTGTACTCTTTTCCAAATATAAAAAGAGCCCACCTCAATATCTCCACAATATTCTGGTGCCTAGACATGCCTGGGGCCCCACATGGGTCCTCTGTTCGCTATCCTAGCCAAAGCATCTACCACAAATATCTCTATCATATTCCGGTCCCCAGACATAGCTAAGGCCAAAAGGGGCCTCTGGGGCACCGCATGGGGCTTCTGTACACTGCCTCAAGTCAGAAGCGTCCCACCACAATCTCTCTACATTCTGGATATGGATGGAATCCTGAGAGATTTGTAAATAAAGAAATAAAAATAGTAATGCTTGTCTTAAGACAAAAATACACAACACTGCTTTAATCTGAAGGAGAGAAGTCGCTTCCTCAGCCAATCAAATGTGGTCATGTGACTCATTCTGCCCCGCCCTCTACACAGCTAGTCGTGCACTACATGCTGATGACGGCCTTTCCATTATGAGACACTGTCTGTCTGCAATTTTATTTTTTTTCTGTATCTGTGAGGTGATGAAATAAAGCCCTGTCAACACCAGACCCCAAATGAGTTCCTTGGACTTACAAAAATGCTTTTTTCTACTACTTGTTAAAAGTTGAAGAAGTTCAGCCTTGCCTTTATAAACTTGAGAAAACATGTCTTATCCATCTTACTTGTTAATCCCATCACAGACTCGCATGAACACAAAACAGACAAATTGGTTCCAAAGAGGACAGACAAAAACACTTCTCACTTTGTAAATGACTGTTAATTGGTGTGAGGACAGTCTGGGTATTTTAGAGCACTTAAACACTGAAACTTCAAGACTACATTGTACAAAACACAGACAACAAAGGTTCTAGTGAGGATGCGCATGTACACAAACGCCTCGCGACGCGCTCCAGACAGCTCCCATCTCTGAGAGCGCGTTAACCCCTATACGATCTGCACTAATTGGAGTCTCAGACACAATGGCAGCCATTATATGCAGTCCCTGCCGGAGTATGTGTGTGTGAATGAGTGAGGTGGAAGAGGAGAGGGTCAGATGGACCCCAATTATGAGCGGAGACTATTAAGAGCAAAGCAGCGTGGGAAACAGAGTGAGAGAGTCTCAGATCTCCATTTGAATATTAAACAGTGCTTACTGCTTACCAATTACCACTTTCTGAAAGGCACGTTTTGAGCGTACCGCTGCACAGAAATTGGCTTTGTGCATGCTAATCGCGTTTACATTTGCGAGTTCAGTGTATAACGCTGCACGGTGTGTGTGCATGTGACTGGAAGTGTGAGTACACCGCTATACCCTTCAGTTCAACCCGGCTGCCAAGCAAAACAATGCTACTCTCAGCATGTGTAAATTATTCAGATGGTCATCGGTACACAAATAATTCAAACAAAAGCACTGGCACAACTAGCCAACACTTACACAAACACACACGCTCACATCGAAAAAGAGAAACCATATCAAATATTTACACAGCAGTGGGGAAGACAATACTGTTGTCGGTTCTTAATGAAGTGAATGTGTGTGTGTGTGTGTGTGTTTGTGTGTCTCTGTTAGTTTTTGCAGTTTCATGTGTGTGTGCTGTGAGCTTTAGCTGCTGCATTTGGCATCTTCGATGGATTTGACACTTGTCGAAAATGGCGGTGGTTTGCAAATGAACATACTCTGGTTGTGGAGGAGAAGTGTTTTTAGATGTAATTATGTTTGGCATTTCTAAAGGGAGAACAAGACAATTAGAGAGATAAAACTTAAAAGCCTTTTCCTCTGTACAACAGCAGCAGGGTAATTAGTGCAGAAGAGGGGAAAATTACAGCCTATTTCAGGCTTTAGGATCTGTATGTATGCACAACTTATATATGTGTGTGCATAAATGCATATGAACACGAATATTAGGGCTGCACAATTTGGGGAAAATTTCTAGTAGTCATTTTTCTAATAAAAATGTGATCTATAATGCGATAAAAAGCTCCAGGTTTGCTGTTCTTGTTTGTAGAAGTTATTTTAATATAACTGAGATTTTTGTTCGAAGTCTGAAGGTTTTGAAGTTGAAGTTTTTATTTTTATATTTTGCTCTCAATGTAATTTTAGCAAAAATGTTAGTAATTTTGTTTTATCATTTTAATATATATATATTTTTTATTCTTCTATATAGTTTTTTATATTTTTTTTATTTCTGTTCTAGTTATTTTAGTACATCAAGTTAATTTATTATTATTATTTATTTTATAAATATATTTCAGTTAATATATTTCAAGTAATGAAAATGGTTTTAGTTTTAGTTACTATAACATGACATCAGTATGACATATCTATAAACCATATAGATAGATAGACAGATAGACAGATAGACGATAGATAGATAGATAGATAGATAGATAGATAGATAGATAGATAGATAGATAAGAAATATTACTCTTTCAATATTACACAGTAAATATCAAGTTAATAAAAAAATACAGTATAACTGTACAATCACATTTCTAATATTTAAGGCAGTGTTAATCTATTCATTTAAACCATCAAGTTTTATTTTGGTGGAAAACCACAAAATGTCCTTAAAGCTTCTCTTCTGTTGATGTCAGCCAGTTTATAAGCACTTCTCATTTCAAGTTTGGAAAGATGATTGCTGCATGTTATAAGTGACACAAACTCAGACCAGATGCAGAGATAAGATGAGTTTGTGTGTAGCAGCATTTACTGCAAACCGAGACACTCTGGGACACTGAAAACACCAGATCATGAGCTGCTGAAACAATCAACCATTATATTTTAGTAAACTACAGCCTTTGCAATGTAATAACCGTATTAAGTCATATCGTCATTTTATTTTGATTAATCATGCAGCCTTATAGAAGAAGCAAAGAGAAAATTCACAAAATAAAATTATCTTTATTTAATGACATGAGGAAAAACATCTAGTTTCTTTTTTGAATTGCATTGTATGGACAAAAACTTACACCTTCTTGTAATGTAAAACTTAGTTTCTCAGTTCATTTCCGATTCTTGTTAAAAGCTGTCAAACGTTTTTAGAAACACGCACGCCTATAGATCAGTGTGAAGTCTAATCTTGCTACTATTCCATTACCTCAGCTCTTTACACACACCCACACACACATTTCCTCCTTTCCACACTTTTCTCTTCAACTCCCCTTTTCTTGAAAATTCTTTTCTTAGTCACACAAACACAAGCTCTAACTTACTAGTTCTCAAAATGTGTTCACAGATTCATTCTGATATGGTTACAGAAAGTAGATATATAATGCTAAATGCAAATAATAAATTGAATATATATATACATATATATATATATTGAATATATATATATATATGTGTGTGTGTTGGAGTATTGGAGAACATTTTACAAGAAAACCCAATTTGTTGCTTCAAACTTATTATTATTTTTATTTATTTATTTTTTTTGTATTTTTTTTTCTATTTCATATTCATTTCAATGTATTACTTGCTATTTTGTTGTAATTGTTTGCGAAATTTACTTGCAATTTCTCAGAAAGTTTGAGCTGTTGGGCCTATTTAAGCCATGGTAATATTAATAAATGATTATTAAATTAATTGAATTAAAATAACATTAATATTATTATATAATTTATATTAATATATATTAATATATATATATATATATATCTATATATATATATATATATATATATATATATATATATATATATATATATATATATATATATATATATATATTTATGATATGATTAAAAATGATACTGCACAACTTAATGTAAAATCCCAATCAATCTGCATTAAATTATTCTCGTAACACCTTTATAAGATTATCAGCACATCTATTTAACTTTCAGGACCAACACAAACACACACATGCGCGCGCGCACACACACACACACACACACACACACACACACACACACACACACACACACACACAAATGCCCTCTCTCTCAGGGTAATTAATTTGCACAGTGGGTCTCCCTTGCAGATGGCTGCAGGTAAAATGTCTCTCAGGAGGGTCACAAACGGTTAACGGTGCCTGTACTGTCCCCAGATTGTAGATCACTGACCTTATTCATTGTCCCCGTGAAAGCATACACAGACATACACATTCCATTACACACACACACACACACGTCTGCTGTGATCTCCCTATGAATAACACACTAAATGTGGACACACATGGTGGGGTGGCAGAAATATATAAAGAGGCAAATGTATGGGGAGAGAACAGACAGATGGAGGCCCTGTTTCCCATATCTTAATATCCTCTGGAGCTAAAAGTTCCCTCTGGAAGAGTCAGGGAGAAAGGGAAAGAGATGAGGGTGAATATCAATATCCTTTCTCCTTCCATCTCTGTCACTCGCTGCAACGTTGTGAACTCAATTAATAGATAAACTATGGCAAGAGAGGAGGAGGGTAAACAAAAATATACTGTCCATTTACATTCAGCACACGCCGGGGTCAGCAGAAAGTATTTCTAGAGTGTGATTATTCATATCTGTCAAACGCTGTTTTAAATGAGAACTGTGTACACTGTCCCACAATGCAGCATGACTGATTGACATGCCTGGAAGAGAGGAGAGTAGGTGAGTGGAGCGTAGAGAGAGCAATTTCCACCGCTCCAAGCATTCTATAACTCCGCTCCAACTCCATTCCAGATTTTCCATCCCACACTTACAGGTAAAATAAAATCCAAAAGAAAATTTAATGTTCCCAACACACCCAATCTTTTGAAATCACACAAATTTTGTTATATTGTGAAAAAAATAAAAATAAAAAATGTATACAGCTTAAAATACTGTAGTTATTTCTACATTATCTTCTAAAAATGTATTTATTTTTGTGATGGCAAAGCACCTTCAGCGTCACACAATCCTTCAGAAATCATTCTAATAATCTGATGCTCAAAAAACAATCATACTGCCTAATATGTTTTTGGAAACTGTGATGTACACATTTATAGGATTCTTCAATGCACAGAAAGTTGAACAGCGTTTATTTGAAACATAAATCATATATCAATGTAAAATTTCTGCTACTTTTGATCAATTTAATGCAGCCTTGCTGAATGAAAGTATACATTTCTTTCAGAAAAAAAAATAAATAGTAATCTTACTGACCCCAAAAACTTGAATGATGCATATATTTTGTTTTTGTTTGTTTGTTTGTTTTCTGGGAAACCAAGCTATGACCTTTGTTTTCGATCTACTGTTTGAGCTACAATCAGAATTTTTCATTGTCATTCTGACAATATTCCACAAATTTTACAAATTTCTATCATTCTCACTGCTAATTGTCTATTAACAGTGTTTAACAGCTGGTGAATTCTTTCATTATGATGGAGTGGTATCAGAGTGATGACAGAGTGCAAGAAAAAACAGAAGCTATTAAAAAACATCTGCTAAATCTTGCAACTTCGATCACTGCTTTGCTTGAGGAGAAAAGGGACTTTAAAAAGGGAGAGAATGTAGTCTTTTTGGCTTTTTGTGTAAATAAGCTAAACAGTTCTAAATAAAAGGTATTCCAGAGGATTATCTGGATCAGGATGGGGTGATCATCGGGAATTACAGTTGCTTAAAAATAGAGAGAGAGATAGGAAAAGAGAGAGTGAGTAAGCATGCAATCAAGTGAGACAGACAGAGAGAGAAAGAGAGAGAAGGCATTAAGTTGATCTCTGTGGTTAAGTCGTTTGGCCGGGTTGTCCATCCCGGAGTAATGACAACGTGTTGCCATGGAAACGTGAGTTTGATTGCTTGGCTTAATCTTCTTTAATGTAGCTTAATGCAGTTTATGTCCCTCAGACTAAGAGCACACTGTGCAGTGGTTCTCATTAAGGCTGTCCCCAGCACACACTCATGTCAATAATGTCACTGTTTACTGACCCGTCAGCCCAGCCCTGCTGCTAACACGAGACAACTTTAAGTTCATCCATTCCTTTCTCTTGATTTTGTACAGTAACCAGCTGAGTAAGCAGGTACAATTCTAAATAAGATGTCTGAAACCAGTTTGACAACTGGGAGAGCACCGTGTGCGAATGAGAAAGCGGCAAGATGTTCTCTGCCTTCCCTGCCCAGTCTCCACAGGATGACATGCATCCTCTACTGGCTGATTAATACATAGCAGCAAACAGGAGGGACGCTTTGAGAGAGATGGTGTTATAGCAGTGTAGATATACAAGTCATGCACAGAGGTTTAAAAGCTATGAAAATTTGAGAGGAGAGGAGAGGAGAGGAGAGGGATGGGTGATTAATGGATTGGAATGGAATTGTAATGCATGTATTGTGAAAGGTGTACAAGGAAAGGGGAGAAAACAGAAAAAAGAAAGGAAAGGAAATGGGAAAGGAAAGGAAATGGGAAGGGGAAGGGGAAGGGAAGGGAAGGGAAGGCAAGGCAAGGCAAAGGGGAAGGGAAGGGAAGGGAAGGGAAGGCAAAGGGAAGGGAAGGAAGGGGAAGGAAAAGGGGAAAGGAAGGGAAGGGAAAGGGAGGAAGGGAAGGGGGGAAGGGAATGGGGAAGGGAAAGGGAAGGGAAGGGAAGGGAAAGGGAAGGGAAGGGAAGGGAAGGGAAGGGAAGGGAAGGGAAGGGAAAGGAAGGGAAGGGAAGGAAGTGGGGAAGGGAATGGCAAGGGAAGGAAGGCAAAGGGGAAGGGAAGGGAATGGGAAGGGAAGGGAAAAAGGGAAGGGGAAGGGAAGGGAAGGGAAGGGAAGGGAAGGGAAGGGAAAGGGGAAGGGAAGGCAAAGGGGAAGGGAAGGCAAAGGGGAAGGGAAGGGAAGGGAAGGCAGGAAGGGAAGGGGAAGGGGAAGGGAATGGCAAGGAAGGCAAAGGGGAAAGGGAAGGGGAAGGGAATGGGAAAGGAAAGGAAAGGAAATGGGAAGGGGAAGGGGAAGGGAAAGGGGAAGGGAAGGCAAAGGGGAAGGGAAGGCAAAGGGGAAGGGAAAATTAAGTCATCTGCCTAAAAGGAAAGGAAAATTAAAAGAAAGGAGGTAAATCATAAGACAACTATTCATTCTTTGTTAAAAAGAACAAATGAAAAAGAAAGAAAGAAAGAAAGAAAGAAAATTAAAACATAAAAAAAGAAAGAAATTTGAAAAGAAAGGAAAGAAAAGAAAAGACAAATGGGGAAAGAAGAAAGAAAGAAAGAAAGAAAGAAAGAAAAAAAGAAAGAAAGAAAGAAAGAAAGAAAGAAAGAAAGAAAGAAAGAAAGAAAGAAAGAAAGAAAGAGAAAATGAGGGAAAGATTATGTGGCATACAGTATAAGTGTGTGTGCGTGTATGTATGTATGTTTGTCCGTGAAACCAAGCCTGTGTTCTACTGCACACAATTCATCACTCTGACAGAAAAAACATGTAAATTGAATTCTTCAATTGAATTGTGCCACTGTAGCCCCTGTGGATCGTAAGTCTCCGTCCCACAGCTCACACCAGCAGGTCAGGTCAGCAAACTCACAGAGACAAACAAACCTATGGGAGAAAAATGATCTGATAGAGAGAGAGAGACAGTTCAGCTACACAACAACTACACATGATACTTACAGCTTCTATTAATAGCTCTGAGTTGACTAACATTCAGTAGTTTAACAGAAAACAACCCCATACTTGAAACACTGAAGATGCATTTTTATTATTGAAGATGGATGGGATGGGGAGAGAGAGAAAGAGAAAGAGAGGGATAGAGAGAGAAAGAGAGCATAGAAGGAAAATAAATGAGAGGAAATGTAGTGTACCATCGAGAAAAAAAAAGAGAGATGGGAACAAGAAAGTAAGTCTAAGGAAGGGAACCAGGTACAGAGAGGAAGAGCTACAGGGTAGTGAACGGGTTGAATCTAGGGATAGAAAGAAAATACTTCAGAAAGAGAGGAGAGAGAGAAAGAGCGAAAGAGAGCGAGAGAGAGAGAGGGAGAGAGAGAGAAGGGACATAATTAAAGCTGTGGATAGCTTTCACCCCTGGTGCGGCTGAAAGAGAAGGAGAGTGCATGTGTGTGTATGTCTGGTGCAAGCAGTAATAGCAGGGGATTTGGATCTGGTCCCTGTGGCCCTTTAACTCTTCCACTCTAAGAAGATTATTTCCCAAACTCAGCTGCTCAAATAAGCAAATAAATCAATACATAATACCAGAGAATAGTAAAGCACTGCACTTATATAACTGGTTACCTGTTCAGTGCAAAGACTGCCAGGAAGAACTACTTTCAATAAATAAATCAGGCTGTAATAATATAGTGCTTTGTGTATTTTTAAATATTTATCTGCCTTAGAGTTGGCTTTTTTTCTTTTTTTTTTTGCATGCATTATTATGTATACAGGAGACCAGGGCTGGCTGTCACACAAGAAAGGTATTTTAGGTAAATATTTTATTGCAATTTTTTTTTTTTTTTTTAAATAAGTAAAAACAAGTTCTCCCTCACTCTCTCTCTCTCTCTCTTGAATAAAATACAATAAAAAATAAAAAATAATAAAATGAAATAAAATAAAAAACATTTCATTTAAAAAGTTAAAATCATTGGTAGATTTTGTTTATTTATTTATTTTTATCATTTATTCAAGCCTATCAAATAGATGTATAATCTATAAAAATGGGCTGGGGTCTCCCCTACTTTTGTAATATTGACATTTTAGCAATTTAATTTAATTTAAAATGTAATAATAACAAATTAAATAATGATTAAATTATTATATATATATGTATGTATGTATGAAGAGTTTGGTTCCAAAACACAGTTTCAGCCAAAATCAGTATTGTATCTAGTGGGTACTGAAAAGCCCATTTTTAATTTTACGCAAAATGCGATATCCGCCGAGTTATTCTGTCATGTTTTCTCCCTTTTTAAACAAACCGCGACAAACACCAGACTCCTTTCTTTGCAGAATGCGATATATCCGCTCAACCAATCACAGTGCACCATTCCATGCATTCTAGACAGTAATGGCAGCGCTCTGAATACACCCGGCAACCTAGATGTCCTCACCTACTTTGAACTTTGTGATCAACAAACAAGGGCTGCATGATAAATCGCATGTGATTGTCATCCGCATCTCGTCAGTAAAGCCGGTTCTGTGATAAATTTCCATTGCGTGGTTTCAGATGGAGCGGTTTGAAGTTTGTGATCAACAAAGAAGTAATACACAGAGCCGTACATGCAATATCACGTTCATAATCGCAGATGAGTCGCATTCAATTATGAACGCGATATTGCGTAGCTTGTCAGTATAAGTGTTTTATTAAATAATAATACAATTTTATAATAAATCTTTGAAAATCAAAATCTGGATTTGAAGTTTTAAAGTTATTATAACCTAAAGATGCTATGTGAAAGTTTGAAACAGAAAATAGTGGTTTTCATCTTGCCACTTTCTTGGTCAAAATGATCAAAATGGATTTACTGTGTTTTGGAACCAAACTCTATATATATATATATATTCAGTTAATTTAGTTTAATTGAACCTATTTTTTTATTTCATAATCACTGAACATTTTTAGTGGTTGTTCATTTCAAAAGTGGTTAGTATTTTGGGCAATGGATTTGTATCATGTACTTTTGAACTAAAGCACGTACATACACAAAATAAACTTTAATTTGTTGAAAGAATAATGAAAGGAAGAAGCAGGATTTTAAAGAAATGTAATTGCATTTTGGCTTAAGACATTCTTTTGTGTAAAGTCTGCTAACAGCTGATTAACATAATGCCAGCCGCGGCACAGGAATTCAGGTGGAAGGGCTAAACATTTTGACCTCATTTTGTTTATAATCAATCTGGAAACATTAGGGTAAATAAAATTTGCTAATCCTTCACACGTCTGTGAAGGCACGACTACTGATGCGTAAAAAGAGGCTTAGCACTCGTCAATAGATTTAACAGCACTAAACATATTGAATTAAATGATAAAGAGTCTGAAAGTCAAGGGTAACGTGCTCTCTTTTATGTATTAAGAGTTGTGTGAAGTGTTCCTCGGTGCAATGCTCTCAAAAGACGACTGCACTTTGTGGACAAGCTCTCGTCGAGCAGACACTGCAACGCCTACAGTTTGCTAAAAGAACAAGCGAGTGTGCACTTCTGACAACTCTGACGCTACATGCTAAGCCTTTTTTCCTTGTTAGCAGGCCATGGTTATTGTAGTCTGTGGGCGTTATCATTGGTAGTCCACCGGCATTCGCGAGGGATGCAGATTCTGAGGCTAGGGCTCTTTTTTAGCCCTTTGAAAAGACAGAATGTTCAGATCAAAGCTGATTGGCTCAGGACGCACTGCGAACAGATGCTAATGTAACACACTTGAAAGAGAATTAGCATTACACAGGCTAGCGACAGCGAGAGAGGTCAGCCGGCAAAAACACCAGGCCCTTCTGGATGATCCTGTCTCAGATTCCTCCCTGTAGCTCAGGCTCTTGTTACCACAGACGTCCACTGTGCATTCAGAGCCCAGAGCCAGGAAACAGCCACAAACGTGAAATGTAATGTTAAAAAAAGAAAGCCTTGTTAGGCGAATGCGCAGTCTTAAAAGTCAGCGGTGTGCTGTCACATGGCAGCCAAGCCTTTGTTTGCTTGGAGAAGGCTAACAAAAAACAGTACGTGTTGTATATTTTACTGTTAAAAAAACATACAAACTGCTATTGAAATAGGATCATGCTACTGTAATAGCTGGTAGGAAAAAAGAAACTGTCAACAAAAATTACACAGTAATGAGTACTTACTTTCGTACAATAACAATATAAAATTATGGTAACACTATTTTAAGGTGTCTTTGTTACACATGTTGCATGTACTTACTATTATAATAACAACAATTAATTATGCATAATTACATGCAAGTAACCCTAAACCAAACCCTAACTACATAGTAAGTACATGTCATTAATAAATATTATTCAGTACTTAAATGTATAAATAAACTTTGACAAGGACACCTTAAATTAAAATGTAACATCTTTGGAAACAGCATTTTACTATTTAATATATAATATTTTTCTTTCACATATAGTAAAAATAGTCTTTATACATAAAAATCCACTTTCTTTATTTCAACTTTGTAAAAATGTCTTTTTTTATATACCTCATCTGAATGGTACAAAAATCTATAGTTTTGACTCTTGTCTAAGTTGTTGTTTGGTTTTGAATATTGTTCTTGGTTGTTATTTGAACACACAAACAAATCATGGACATGGTTAGAAAAGGTTAAAAAGTAAAAGAAAGGAAAGTTAAGCTTATATTGTTAGTGGTCAAAAATGACAGCCATAAGAAATGAATGGGAAATACCAAAAATATGAAAATAGAGCATAATATTTTTCATCTTTTATAAATATTAATAATTTTAATTGTTTTAAATTAAAAAAAGAAATTATTCTAAAAAAATACAAAGTAAAATTATTATGTAATACAAATATAGTATAGTCATTTCACACTACAAGATCTTAGCATTGTGCCCTGTTCTTCATAAAATGTTAAAAAATCCAGTTTGTCGGTCAGCACAGTGATTGCTGGTAAGCTTTAGAAACATCAAAACACACAAGCCGATAAACATTCTGCACACGCTTCATCACACCAACGTTGCCTGTTTAAATAAGGTCAGGAGTGAACTGTTTCATTAGTAGACTTTAACATATTAACCTTCTGAACGGTCGACTGATTAGAGCACATATGAGCCGAGGTCAAAGATCAGCAAAATTTTCGGTAATTACCCGTCCAAGTAAATGTAATCATCGATGCCATCTTGCATCATCTTTCTGGGTCTAACAGGCATTAATAAACAATCCTTAAGCAGACAATAAACAGAATTATCTGATAGGAGAGAAGAGTCTATTGAAATGCCTGACTGACCTCTGACTCATTTGGTGAGTCAGTTATTGAACAAGTGGGTGAGTGAGTTATGAATAATTAAAGAATAGCAGCATTAATCAGCTGTCCATCACAGCCAATGAGTGATGCATTTAAAGAGGACAGTTATGTCGCTAAAGATAGAAAGATAAGTCACCATAAGGCAACTGCTGTACTTATTTTTATAAGATCCCTACTGACAGACTAACTCTCAAACTGACGTCCAGAGACTAAGGGCTCAAGAACTCAGGGTTACTAGAAAAATATTTATAAAGTGTTTTTAGGGCATCTTAACTTAAGGTGTCAGATAAAAATAAATAATGCAATTTTTGACATTTTACATTACTGAAGGTTATATGGATATATAGGATATATCATCTGTAAAAATGTTTTGGGAAAAAAAAAACATTCGTTATGTGTTATGAAAATAAATATGAATTGAACTGACATCTAACTGCTTTAATGAGATAAATAAAAGAAACTGACAACTTACAAATTGACAACAATTACAAAGTAGCATGTAATTTAAAATAATTACAATAAAATAGTAATTTTTTTTTACTTTGGAATAGTCTTTATAATATCTTGCTTATTTTTTTCTCATTTCTATGCATGCGTAAAATACACGCCTTTACATTGCAAAAAGGGGACCAAAATGTATCAAAATATCCATAAATTAATGAGAACCTGGGAGCACTCGTATTTTCATTACATGAAACTTAAACAGATCTTTCATACAGTATGTATATAGTTTAGCAGAGACAAAGGCATATTTCATAAATGATAATGTACTGTAAAGCTATACAAATATTTCCAAGAAGAGGAAGAGGAAGAGGAAGAAGAAGAATTTAAAAAATTAAAATGTTGGCCTAGACTTCTAGACTTCATAAGACAACACACTCTCTGCAATTATGACTACTACATTAACAAAGACTAAAAATAAAGCATAAAAGGATATAAATAAAATGTTAACAAAGGATATTAGAGTGATCTTGAGTGCCAAATGAGTTTTTTCTACACTTTCTTCCTCCTCCTTCTCATCTACTTCTTTCTAGTCTGGCAACTTCAAAACAGCTCCAGTTGTCTAGTCTCTAGCACAACACTCTGTTACAAGTGCAGAGATATACAGGTTATAAAGGATGTGGTAGTTCATGACAGCGCTGATCTGAGTAATTGTAATCTTGTGGGCATCTATTAAGTTTCCAATCAAAAAAGCACAACAAGAATTTCAGCCTTAGCTGAGGTCCTTTGGGCTTGACAATTCCTGTAATGATGCACTGAAGTTGGACTAAGTAACAAATTATCAGCATTGTTAAACAGTCGTGATTTTAAGAGTGCAATTTGCAATGTTTATAGGAAATCAAGCCCCATTCAATGTATGTTTTCAGCTATACATTTTTAAAGGGTCACTAAAATGCTGGATGATTGGATCTGACACAGCGGATGTGATTTAGAAAGTATACAAATCTTTTCTTTTACAGAAGTTTACAAGATACATATAAACAAACATCATGCAGCAAATGGAACGTGATCCTTTAATGCTCTCTTCTCTGAAACTATTAGAAAAATATGAATAAAACAGCACCATTTTCTTTACTCCCTCTTTTTTAAACAGGACTTCTCAAATGCTGATTAAGCCATTTAGCGGCATATGCCTAAAGTATTATTTTATTTGTCTGCCATTATTGCTTCTGGGCCTCGTCCTGCCTTTGAAGATTGTTTATGTAAGAGAAAAAAAAAAAGAAAGAATGAAAGAAAAGGAAAATGTGCAGAGAAAAATATGCCTGTTTCTTCCTTTGAGGGTATAAATAAGCTTTGATTCACATAAAGGCTTTATCACATTTTCTTCCATTTACCAGAGCTTTGAAAACATAAATTACATCAAACTGTTGCATGCTAACAAGTTCTACGCTTCCATCCATACAAAACAGAATGTGTCTGAATAAATGTTCTGTGTTTTGGTGGTTTTTCTATTGACACAAAAACATTTTTTTTTTTAACATTTTATTTTACACCGTCTCAAACACGCACCATTAAATAAATAAAAACTTAGATGAAGAACATAAAGTGACAACTAGATTTACTTATTTTTTGTATTTCTTTTTGAATTGCTTCAATATTTGAGGACTGACAGTGATTTCAAGTTTGAATTTAAAGATAGCAGGCGTAATATCGCAAATACACAAACTCAGAAGAATCTGATGTATAAAAACTTCAACGTCAATGGCAAACAAGAAACTGCTTGGTAAATACAACTCAATAAAACACAATATGATGGATTAACTCGTGCATTAAGTTCAAGTTACTCTCTCAGCACAACTCTGCTGTCATATTAAATGTTCAAACCATGGAAACAATGATGCAAACACATCACAATATTAAACTGTCTAAATCAGCTCTTTCTAGAATAATAATATCTATGATAGTTTGGAGGGGTATTTTTATATTTCTGTATTTTTGGCAAGTCTTATCTAAACACCTGCTACACAGCAAGACCATGCCCTTCGGGCGAAAGCATTGCAAGGTCTTGCATCACATGTGAAATCTGGATGGCTTTGAAGTTGGGGGTGCCACTCCTTTCCTCGCCCAGCCTGAGCTCCTCGAAGAATTCAGGCTGAAAGCGGTCAGATACCATTAAAAAAAGAGGCCTCTTTAAGTAGAACATCTAAGAGCTCTTGTAAAAAGAGATTTTGAGATGTAGTAGTTTCTTAAAACATTTCTTAAGTGATTTGAAAGGCCTTATAGCATGGAAAAAGCATTATGTCATTCTTGTAAGCCTTTTATGGAATCTCATGCTGTTTTTTTTTTGTTTGTTTGTTTGTTTTTTTTTTTTTTTTCACAAATTTGTTAAAAAGGAGGCTTTAATGTGTTAAAGCACATAGCTCATGTGAAAATTAAAACACATTTACTCATCTTCAAGTCAAACCTGTGTTTCCCTTCTTTCCTGGAACACAAAAGTAGTTTAACAGAATATTGATGCTGCTCTTTTCTATACAATGAAAGTAAATGATGACAAGGTGTGCAGCTGGATCAAGCATCTGACTTTATTATTATTATCATTATTATTATCATCATCATTATTATTATTATTATTATTATTATTATTATTATCATCCGACTTGAGACGCACCAGTGCAATGTCACTGTGATGCACCGTATGCCATCAAAATACCGCGAGAGTGATGCAAGAGCAGTCGACAACAACAAAGACATATGTATACAGTATATTCTAACACTTGAAATTCCACTAATGCTCACAAATTCATGTTTTTACAACAGTAAAACTATTTTCATGTCATTTTTAATGTTACATTGTTTCATGATTATCAAAATAGAACTTGTTTCACTGAAACTCAGATGGTGCCATCTTGTGCTTAAGTTATTGACTATATCAAGTGCAAAATGAAACAGCTGGACTACAGTATTAATAGCAGGCCTACGGTAATATTGTTAAAGTATTTGTGTTGTTGCTAGAATGACTGTTTTGCTCTCTGTAATGGATAATAAGCAGGTAACATTTTCAAATGGTTTCTTCTCAAAATCAATATCTCATGTTCCTGTTATTATTTATATAGTGAAAAGCTGTGTAACAAGAGATACTTGATTGTAGATTATCCCTTAAATGTCTGTCTTGTTTGAATTTGTTAATTTGTCTTGGCTTATTATTTAATTATGGTAAGTAGCTGTGTAATACGCATTATAAACTTTGTGTTTTGGTTTATTTTGCGATAATAGCCCCTTGGATGCATATTATCCTTACTTAAATAGTATAGGCTTATGCTGAACTTTATTCTTGTACATACATGCACTGTATTAGGCAGTATGCAAAGCACTGATACTGTAAGTCTCTTGCTACATGAAAATATCTGAAACATGTGTGTATTTGATCAAATATTTCATACAATCCACTTCATCTGTCCTCCCCAATTTTTTTTATCTGCTCGGTTAAATTTTGCCACAGCCAAAGTCAAACATACCTATTGATGCCAGATCAAGTCATTGGTTATCATATGAATTGTAACCAGTGCTGGGTATAATAATTGATTACATGTAATCTGGATTACGTAATCAAATTCCAAAAAATAAATGCTTGTAATTAGATTATTATTTTAATATCCCTATTTTAAGTCTATCATTTATAGATGTTCAGAAAGTCTTAACAATTTGTGGAATTGTTCATCCAGTATAGGCACTATAATTAGGCAGCTATAGTTCCACTGAAAATTATTTATTCTTTATATCAATATGGCACAAGACTGTTCTATTTAAATCAATGTAATAACGAGTTAGGTCAAAAGTCTTTAAAATTACATTAAAGACAACATTTTTCTTCATGTAATTCATATTCAGTAATGGACATACTATTTGTAACCATAGCACTACTCGTAACCAATCATCACGTGCCAAATTTGAATATGTGCATACTGTATGTGACTTGGTCTGTTTCTCCCACTTACAATATTTTTTGAAGCCTGACAGCGCCTAGTAATTTTTTTTTTTTTTTTAGGTTCCTTGCATGGAAAAGAGGACTGAGAACATTCTTCTAAATATACACTTTTATTGTCTGTCCAAAAAACGACAGGATTTTTACTATCCCTTTAAAACCTATTCTAGAGTTCAATTGGCAGCTTTACAACTGCCTACTTCAGGGGAACTTTCCTCATTGTCGCCATCCCCTTCTCTCTTTCTCTTTTGGTCTGTCTCTGGGCTTGTGCACTTGCTTTTGGCAGGGTGCGTTATCATGTGCAAATTCTGTCAGTCTCTGAAGAAGCGCGCTAATGCAGCGAGCTGGCACACAGGCATGCAGAACAGAGACGCATGCCCTTTCTCCCCCTCCATTTCTTTTCCATCTTACCCTCTTCCATCCCTCACTAGCTCCATTAATCCAATCTTTCCCTACGCTCTTTAGCATTAACATTTTTCTCTCCCATGTTTTTCAAGTCGTGCTGTTTAAACAATTCACTCCTCTGACAGTTGGATTAACTCAAACAAGAATTTATCACCTTGCTCTCCCTGGAACTGAATCAGATGCACACTCTCTGCTAAACACAGGCCATAAACACACACACACACGGACACACAATGCAGGTCGAGTCATTCAGTGTGCATGTATAACTCATCAGCTCGCAGATACGCACAACTCTACTTCCTGACTGAAACGCACACACAGGCTCACACATACGCAGTGACAGACTCTCTGATGGAGATCGGGGTGTGTTGTCCTTGAGGCTGCTCTCTGGGTGAGTTAAACTGAAATGGGTCTTTAAAAGTAGCTGAGTAAGCAGAACACAGTCACACACACACACACACACAGAGAGAGAGCAACAAATAGCCAGTCAGTATATATCAGTGCAATAAATGAGATAAAAAATAAAAGTCTACTTGCTCAAAACTTGGCGTCATCAGAATATCAGACACATTGTAGTCTACAATTAATTCTACATACAGCATATTTTAGGTCTATTTAAACATGTATCTCACCATAGACTCACATGCAATTTCTGTTTTAATTATTGGCTTATACAAAATATCGTTCAAAAGTTTGGGGTCAGTAATATTTTTAAATGTTTTTGGAAAGTCTTTTAAACTCACAGAGACTGCATTAATTTGAACAAACACAGTAATTATTACAGTAATACTGAGAAAAATTAATACAATTTTATTTCAAAACACTGTTTTCTATTTAAAACATCATTTTCAGCAGCCATTTAGTCTTTAGTGTCACATGATTCGTCAGAAATTATTCAAATATGTATCAAATATGAATTCAAACTGTTTGAGTGCTCAAGAAAGATTTTTGATTATTACCAATGTTGAAAACAGTTACAAAACAGTATTTTTGTGGAAACCTTGATTTTTTTGTTTTTTTCACTTTTTTTTAGTTAATAGAACAAAACATTTACATGTTTTAATTAAAGATCTGAAAACTTCTGCAACATTACAGAATGTAACAATTTTCATGCAAGTAAAACAAATAAATAAATAAATGAAAATCTTACCGACCCTAAACTTTTGAACAGTAACTCAGAACTCTTGTGTTACTTTCTAACAATAAACACAAAATAAACATAAACAAGGTTGGAAATCGAGTCTAAATTAAGCTGTCACAGAGTACTAGTTAGTTTGCAACCATATATTAAGTATAAACCTATATCACCCATTTATTAATGCAAAAAAATGCTCATACTTTTGAGAAACTAAGTATTAAACCTCATCATCTGTTTGTTTACTATGAATAATATTTGAAGAATATAAAGAATCCAATAGACTTACATTGATGGAGTGATCCTAATAATAAACTATGGAGAAAAAAAATATATATATACATTTTAGAGATTTGAGGGTGGGCTCTTTGACTTGGGCTCATTCACAACCACATAACTACAGAAAACACTCCAATTACAGTCACAGTAGCCTACAACTTTTTGTTCACTTTACAGACTTCAAGTGTTACTGAAATGTTGAAAAAAAAAAAAACTCTCCCAAATAAGATTGCCATTTACTGACAGAAGGTCTATTACTGTAGACATCTTGTTCGTATCACATATTCTTTAACTCGCTGCAACAGTGAGTTCCATTTGTGCAGAAACAGTGGCATCTGCTAAGATCCTGGTATCCAAATGTGACTGGACGAGAGAAGAAGCTGTCAGTGAACTGTCACCGCCACACATGAAGTTACTGATCTGCTGCATTTGAGTGTTTTTTTTTTTTTGTAACATAATCTGAAAAAAGGTGAGGAAGTTAGAGCTTGGATTTGTTTTAAATTGTGCAGAGATTGCACTCAGTATGAAGTTAGCATTAGATAGCCAAGGGTCTAATGGATGTACATACCGCAACACTTAGCTGTCAATCATTTGCCTTTTGATTGACAGGTGAAGAATTTTTACGGCGATGTTAATGCACCAGAGGAGCAGTCAGATTGACACAGCAGAGTGTGAGACGTGGGTCACTATTCTTACAGTGTGTCAAGGCACGAGTTATGGTCTAGGAACTGTTTTTATAACTGACATTTACCTAGACCGGGGAAAATCTGATCCCAGATCATCACACCTACTCACATGACAGTCGTTAAGCATAAGGAAACAATCCCGATGAAAAATTAGATTTTTAGTTAAATTCTACTCATTCAATGCATCCACACAGCTAATACAGTACTATGGCCAAAGGCAGAAATATCATGTAAGAAAGCACTGTGCTGGTTTAAATTAATGCTTAATTAGCACAACGTTAATGAGTTTACATGCACCATCACATTAACAACTTTAATATGAAGTCAATTAACCTGAATTATCAACAGCTAAAAGATCCAGAATAAACAACTAAAGTAATATTTTATTTGTTATTTTATGAAGCAAAGTAGGAAATACAACAAAACATATAAAGGATTAATATAGGATTATTATTAATTAGTAAAAAAAATATATATATAATGAATTATCATTAGGATTAATGTAGTTATACAACTATAATATAATATAATATATTAATATAATATAATATAATATAATATAATATAATAAATATAATATAATATAATATAATATAATAATATTAGATACAATTAGTACAACTTTATTAAAATAATAAGTATAATTAATATAAATTAAATTAGTAAAAATAAATAATATAATATAATTATAATTAATATGTAGTTAAATTTATACAACTACATAAAGATATAAAAATGATAATAGAATTAACAATGTAATACAATGAATTCGCTACATTTTAGATGCTGAAAACATGCCATACGGATGGGCTTTTAAAACCTGTCACTGCATCCGTCAGCATTTCTGTTATCTGAAGCAATTATCAAAACTAAATAAATGAGAGAAAAGCATTATGATTCAGCCATGCTATACATGGGTGGGGGTGGGGGGGGTAATTTTGTTTGTGTCATTGAGGATTTAGAGTTGATAGCAGTACCATAGGATCTGCCAAATCCATCTGTTCCTCTCATTTCACAGAGGAAGCACTTAAAACATTACTCCACATAAACGTACTCGCATGCAGAGTATGGATAGCAGAAGTAGCACTCTGCTTGGAATGGCACCATGATGTTTAGAATCATTTCAGTGTGTTTGTTGAATCACATGTGGGAGCCTCTGCTGGGTTATGCAGCACATGATCCATACTGGAAAAAAAAAAAAAAAAAAAAAAAAAAAAAAAAAAAAAGTACAATGGAAAACTTCACATCAATGGTGGCGACCGTGCGTCCTGGAGAGCCTTTTTGCTTCAACCCTAATCAAACACACCTGAACAAGCTAATCAAGGTCTGAAGGGTTACTAGGAAGCTACAGGCAGGTGAGTTTTAGTTAGGGCTGGAGCTGAACTCTGCAGGGCTGTGGCTCTCCAGGACTGGAGTTTGCCACCCCTGGTTTATATAAAGCACATCATATCCAGCAATAGTTTCCACAAATATTTTGGTTCAATTTAAACAGAGAACTTGTATAAAACAACTTTTTGTAAGGATAACAGACAAGTGCCACCACCAAGCATTTGTTCATAAATAATTTCATCCTTAGGAAATGATATCAGCAGATTTTAAAACTGACACAACTACCTACAACTATTGTTAATTTTGAATATCTAGAACTATTGCTAATATCTACATGTATAACTATTGTGGTTATAGTTGTTGGCCACTAGTGATATTCTCAAAATGGCCAAACTAATGCCAAATTAATCAGCCTGAACAACAACAACAACAATAATAATAATAATAATAAACCTTAATGAAAATGTATGAGGCATAATATCAACTGGACTATTAATTAAAAAATGGTTTAGTCTTCATATTTACTTAAAACACAGTAAGTCTTTGAGCTATTTAACTCTAAGAATGAGAGATAGTTAATTGGTCATTTCAAGATTATGTCATATATTAGGGGTGGGTGATATGACCAAAATCTTAATTTAATTTCACAGTAACAATATACATCACAATATAGTTATTTTTTGCTTAAATAAGGTCTTCATGACATCAACATTTTTGATACCATAGACATTTTTATCATTCTTGTCAACAGTGTCAATATCACAAATAAATAATGCTATAGCCTAAAATAATAAATAAAATAAAATAAAATAAAATAAAATAAAATAAAATAAAATAAAATAAAATAAAATAAAATAAAACTCAAGCTCACTGAAGACAAGTAAACATTCAGCGATTAAATAAGAATAAGAAACTAATTACAAGCAATAGGACAAAAAAATACAGAAAATCAATTAAAAAATAAATTCTACATACATTGTATAAAGTATGTAAATATATGATGTATAAAATGTAATGGATAAAAACACTGCATATTTTTCACTGAGTAAATTATATATTTCCTCTCATCAAAGTTACAAAAGTGATTTAGTCGAGAGCAGTGAGAGATTTTCTTTTTTGTTGTTTGAATCAATGACAGACAGCAGGAACATCAGACTACTGTCAATTCAAGAGCTGCTCGGATCCAATATACTGTTACACATGTGTTTTCATTCTCAGCTGTTTGCTTTCATTTAAGACCTACTGTGTTTAAGAGGGTAATTGCAAAGACGGGCATTCTGACACATACAAGTGTGTGTATTTAACCGTTCAAGGGCTATAAAATGGCAAAAATAACTCAATAATCCCAGTGTTCACACAACTCATGCATATAGCAAAATGAGTTCTCTTTCGCTGCTGATTACATTTCACTGCTTAAAATCACAGAAGAACGTGTGCAAACAATACGTTTTCGTGACGACTTAGCACAACAAAGTCACGAGAGCATGTCGTGATAGGCATGATAGTCCAAAATCTCTATCAGTTAATCGTGTCTATAGGTATATCGCCCAACCCTAGGCCAAATCATCCCATTACCACTCATCCCTTGTGTATCTCCTAGAAATGGAAGCTTTTCTCAAAGCTGCATCCCAGGATAAGCATGAACATAAACAGAGTGATTTGCATGGGTCTTGTATTATGCATGAGGGCAAACATGCATGAAATGTGTCATAAATGTGCAAAATACATGTGCAACCAGTCCTCATGCAAAATGCACGAAAAATTGCATTAACTTCTTGTAGCAACCAGTTCTATGCAATTATGTGTGAAACTTATCTGTGTGTGTACTGTATGTGTGAGTGCTTGCTGTCTGCAGGGAGCAGGTTTGATAGACTCATAATTAAGACTGTATCCGAGCGTATGAGAAGTGTGTTTAAAGAGTGTCTCGCCTTTGTGTGTGTAATGACACCCATGGGACGCATTAGGAAACTTCACATCAGGGACTTCAAACACATGTCTTTCTCTCCCACACACACTTTTTTTTCTCTCTACGTCTTTAACCTTGACACTTCTCCAAATGCATAAGGACATAAACAGTGTCCTTCTGTAGATGGACGCTCACCACAGTCTAATAAAATACATATACGCATACACACACACACACACACACACACTACAACACCATGCTGTCAACTACCCGCATTTTGACAAACAGAATGTTGCTATGGTTACACAGCAGGATATATTTTTTTATTCGATTTGCACATTTTTTATTGCATTTTCTATTAGATCTAATTTAAGATGTCCCTCTCCTATTCGCTTTCTCTCTGGGTGCTTTTCAAATGCAATAGTCCCATTACTAGCTCATTTTAGAAGCCCGACGTGATTCTTCTGATGTCCATATTCAGTTTTCCAGAAGAAAATCATAGGGTACTGAATCATTCTGACAGAGACGAAATCTTTGATTCCTGCTGTGCAAGGGGTCTCCAGTGATGAATGGCTTTAGATCAGAGCTAATTAATCCACATCTTAAATACACTTTGAGTATTCTCTATTTCTGTTTGAATTAGCTTTATAAATATTGCTATAATCTTAATTTCCATCATTTACTTCATATTAGGCCTTGTGTAAGCTCAGATTTTACTATCTTAACTCTGAAATACAGATAAAACGCAGAAGGACAAGCAATGTGTTACGTCACATTAGTAATTAATTGAAAAAATTCCTATTACTGATAAAATGTTCAAAGGATACATTTCCTTCATCTTTTTTTTTTTTTTCAATAGCACAAGATTTCAGAACACAAACTGGCCAATGTTTAAATTAACATGTCAACAAATTGTTCTAAAAATAATCATTAAAAAATACATGCAGATAAATTAATACAATTAATAAATTCTAAATAAAAGATACATGTGCAGTGTCTCATGATTATTGTTTTTTTAAGAACTTAAAATACACAGAAGAAAAACCACTGCTCTAAAAAGGAGACAATACTATAAAATTGGATTTCACTGGGATTCATAAAAAAAAAAAAAAACAGCCAAATTTTCTAGGCAAAAGACCTATAGTTAATGTGCCAGTTTAGTCTTTGTGCTCCTTTCATATGCTCGTGAACATCAGAAAGTTTAGTGTTCGCAACATACCAGAGTTCAAACAGCAGACCTAAATGAACCAACAGAAAATCCAGACTAACCTCTTAGCTCATTGCACAAAATACAAACATCAAAGCTGCATGTTTCTCAATTGTTTTTTTTTTTTTTTTGCTGCATAACATAATATCCTCTTGCACATATTCCCCAAAAAAAATAATAAATAAATAAATAAATAATTGCACACTCACATCTGAAGGACAGCTGTGAAAATAAAGACTAAAGCATACCAGAGAAGTTAGAGGTAAACTAAAACAATGGATTGCAAGGCTAAAAAACAAATGACTAAGTATTTGAAAGTCCCAGTGGGAGCCATCCAGACAGTGCTTAGAAAAGGTTGAGCTGTTTAGCTGAGAACAGAGTTAAAGTGCAGAAATCAGCCATGGTGTTTATGGCTGGATGGCACAAAAGAAGCAATTACTCAAAAAGAACTGAGCAAAAGTCTGTATATCAGGGGCTGGCAGGTTTTTGACATGAAATGCCATTTCTTTATATATAACATGACCTTTTTTTTTTTTTTTTTTTTTACAAAAATGGTGAAAACACCTCTGCACACGCCTCAAAAAGTGTTGTGGTTCCATTATGGTTTCATCAGCAGTGTCTGGGAATCTGGTGCACAAATATAGCTTGTCAGTGGGCCATTGGAGTTGCTCAAGAATAAAAAGTAGAAAGTCTTATGACCCACAGATAGATGCCTTATTAACAACTGTCCACCATATTGGAATAGTCAAACCTGGTCTGTAAGAGCAAGTTGTCTTTCTGCAACCAAATATATATATGCATGTAAGAATATCTGTATCTACAATAGCCTTCAGCAGATGATTTTGCTAAACTAACATCACAACAAGAAGAACCTGTGAAAGGTTATCCCATCTCTTCTGGAATTTATATCTTGGCAGTTTTTACAGCCAGAGGCTGCGCAACATTGTGGAATCTTGGAAAACTCATTGCCTGCGTCCCAATGTGCATACTATTCATCCTAAATTCTATGTGATATTAGTAATTTTCAAAACTATTTAGGGCAGATAGGGTGGATGGTATGCACATTGAGAAGCAGGGATTGATTTTTACTGTAAGTGACAACATGTTGCAAGATGTTGGACGCGTCAACATTTCTGTCAATTACGAATACATACCTACGCAATGACCCAACCAACTCCACAAATCTGTGGCACTGTTTGAAAGTTGCAGAGTACATTCCAAAAGTGTCATTCGAACAGCCTTGGGCCAAAAAGGTGAAATCCTACCTCAACAGTCTGCAAAGCTATTACATGTTTGCCCCCAAAGACGTCACAGTTCACCAACTTCACAGTTCACATGAAAATGAAAATTCTGTCATGATTGACCCTCATGTTGTGTAAAAACCAGTATGAATTTTCACTTTTCTGTGGAAAAAGAAATCTTCACACTGCTATTTTCCATTCAGTGAAATCAACAGACGTGACCGGAGGCTGTCAAGCTCCAAAAAGGACGAAAAAGCACCATAAATGTATGATCAAGTCTATATGAAGCCATACGATAGCTTGAAAGCCTGAAATGTAATTTCAGAGAGATGAGGAAGAAAATGATTTCCATATTTCCATAAAAAAGAGATCAAAGAAACTGTATTTGATATAAAGGGGAGAATTTGATTAACTACACTAAAACCCATTGTATTTAAAGACAAAAGCAAACTATGGGAGTTTATTCACACCTGCAGTCATAGCACAGAATAACTTCAGAATAATATATTTGTTAATTAGCACAAAAATCACCTCACAGTATGAAGTATGTAGAATAAAATATTAAAGGCACCACAAAAGATACTCCCTGCCTCCACAACACAATCTGAACATACTGGATTTGCTTATTCACGAGCGTGAACCGTGAAAATGGTTTGTCCCTACAGGAGCCTGCCTTTTCACGGTTAGTTTTTAGCTCCTGATTGATCACCTGCTGCGAAAGCTCCTCTTTTCTGACCTTGTTGTAATATCCATGTTGTCTTAGGGTTGTTTTGGCAAATCTTTATGGAACAGGGAACCAAAAACCCAGTAGCCCATTCTCTGGCATGGCTTAGCCTCCGCAGAGAGGGAAAACGTTATTTTACTCACCTAAATGCGATACGGAGCTAATTTCACAGAGCTAGCCAAGCCATCAATTCAAATTAGCACTGGGCTCTTGAGAAAGTGTGTATAACTGTGGAAAGAGAACGAGGGAAGCATGTGTGTCATGGGAAATCCAAAAGAACCTCTACTGAAAGATTAGCTAATCTATTGTCTTATTTGAATTGATTAGCCTTTGTGGAGGATGATACCTTTGTGTACAAGTGTTCTCCTGAATGTGTAAGGACACAAGAATGTTAAAACCATGAAGGAAGGTTAAAACCATACTGGTAAAACAGTCTTTTTACATTGTTTGTAGAAAATGTTTTGGAAATTGTGCCTACTAGTGCAAAACTCACCACCATACTAGGGTGTTGCTACTGTATGTGGTTGCTAAGGTGTTCTGGGTGATTTCTAAGGCTGGTACCTGATTGCTACATAGCCTAAGTCAAATATTTTGAGGATTTTCTGAGATTAATTTAAAATAAATACATAAATAAATAAATAAAAACATTTAGAATAAAATTTGTAAAACCTACTATTATGAGTTTCATTTTCTTTTCTCAAGAAACATCTTTTTTTTTTATTATTATTTTGTTTTTGTAAATTATTTGCAAAAAAAAAAAAAATAATTGTAATAAGCCAATCAATAAGATAAAGCCTCGCAATTGTCTTAAATCTCAAAAGGTAAGACGTTTAATTAATTTGTTCAGTTGTTTATGTTACTTAGCATTACAACAATCTCACAAAAAAATTCAAGAGACACTTGTTAATTTTGAAAATAATTAATATAGATGGATTAATACAGATTTTATTGTTAAGCTCGAACAGTGGTGAATTTGCTGTAGACAAAGTAACTGCAGGATACAAGTTTAATATACAACCAGACACTGTCAAAGTCTGTCATTCATTCACATTTTTGTGAATCCAGCCCCAAGTCCCTAAATATCACTCACTTCCTTCCATTTTTCAGGCTACTTTTCATCAACAATATGAAAATTATAATTCTGATTATGTAACAACTAATCAATAAGTGATACTTAATATAAAAATTATTTTAGACATTGCACACAAAAAGTATTCTTGTAGCTTCATAAAATTACAGTTGAATCATTGACGTCACATGAACTATTTCATAAATGTCCTTACTACATTTCTGTGCCGTGGTTGTCAAAATGGCTGAAAAACTAAATTTGAATTTTGTGCTCAAATATTATATTCAAATTTAAAAATCATAATTTCAGTTAGGGTAAAATAATGCTTTTGGCTTTTACTTCTGAGGCCTCAAGAGGGTGCATCAAGCATAAGATAACATGACTAGCCGTGAAAAAAAAGGGCATAATGTTTAAAATAATGTTTATAAACCAATCATAATTAATTAAGTTGCTTAAACAACTATAAACAAAACAGCATTATGTATGTATTCATAGTTTAATGCAAAGTGCCGAAAGCCAATCAAACAGAGTACATTTCTCATTTAAAAACACCAGTTGCAGTGGGATGGGGGGGGGCCCGCCATTAAGTCTCGATATATGTTTTTTCAAAGTTGAGCTTGCATAAATTTTACATGGCTTTCTAAACATGCAGTTCTCTTGTGCGAGTTGTGAGTGCAACGGTGATGTCCCTCTAGAAAATGCACAAAAGATATGTTCTGTGTGAACGGCTTAGTTTCATTTTCGACGTAAACAAGATCTTCTCCGCATTGATGTTGACTTTTCCCGCAATATTTGTAATCAACAACGCATCTAGTAGCTTCAACTGGATAGGCTAACAAAAACATTATAATGCAACAACACTTACATCGTCATCGCATCTCGTGCCCCACTGATAAGGCTGCCTCCTTAACGCAAACCTAAAATTCGAATGCAACGTTTTTGCATTCGAATGTGGATTTTTATTTTCAATTGAACGAATATTCCAAATTTAAATTTTTTTTTTTTTTTGACAGCCCTAGTTCCTTGGACGTAGTAGTACTGTTGCTGTCTATGCAGAGTCAGAAAGCTCCCGGATTTCATCAAAAATATCTTAACTTGTGCTCTGAAGATGAATGAAGGTCCTATGGTTTAGAACAACATGAGGATGAGTAATTAATGCAAGAACTTTTATTTTTGGGCAAAGTATCCCTTTAAATATTTATGTTTGGAGGTTCCTTCACATACATAAACATAAGTATGAGATATTTGTAACCAAGAATAAAACTTGAATATTATCAACCCAACTTGAGATAAAAACGTGCTGAGAAGGTCGTTGAGTAATGAGGCTCCAAATTTCACTGATTATTCTCCAGTCTTTGATTCACATGTTACATCAACAACACAGAATCCGTTAGTAATGGAGTTGTGGATTGCCCTGAAATGAACATGTCTTATGAGGTCTAAGCTTTAATAATTGCATTTTATCACAAGACCCTAAAGATTTATTACACTTACATTTACATTCCTCCTTCTCAGAAGACACTCTCATACAAATGTGGAGGAAGTGCTTATATGTTACTGACAGTTATCAAAGAAAACAGACAAATGTGAAGCATCAAGTTATGTCAAGGCGTTTGATTAAATGCTTAATTCTTGTAAAAAACGATTAATGGAAATGCAAACATATAACCAAAACAGCTGCAAGGTATTAAAAACCACTTAATTGCTAAATTAATCACAGAATGCATATAACATACTGATTCCTTTGGCACGATGTGTTGGATTAATAAATCACTACATGGGAGACATTGGAGGTAAGATTCATATTCATATAAATTCATAGTCTGGTCATGCTTTTCATTTAACTTTTGTATGATTTCCATTTTACAATTGTGTGCAAATTGTTCATAGATAAAACACTTTACATTTTAAATGTCCGAAAGTATGATTCATGTTACACAGAAAGCATTAAAATAGAAACAAAACGTCAAATACCAGATCAAAATGTTTGTGTCTATGAAATATTTTGTCCTAATGGGCATCTGCTGAATGTCAAATGTCAAGTGGTGGAAAGCATTTCAGTGCTTCGTAATTAAGTAAATCTTCATAATGGCTGTTAATCTACTGTAGGGTTTAGGGTTAAAAATGCAGGTTTACAACTGGTGTGGCTGTTTGTCATATTGAGTAAGGGTGAGGATCTAATCCACAGGGAGTGTTTAATACTTCAAAATGCTTATCTCAGGTCTTATCGCCATGTTGATCTGCAAACCCAGATGTAAGCAATTCAGCATTTCAGCGGATGCTTTCGTGGCTATCACTTCATATATAAGCATTCGGGGAGGGGACAAGGCAAGAAACTGTGAGTCTAGGTCCATTAATCTGTGCCATCTGCCTTGCGTGCCATCTGAGTATTTGCATTTCAGAGAGCATCTACACCCTCGGTGTGTGTGTGTGTTTGTGTGTGTCTGCTTGCGCGGTTTTATGCGTTTGTGTGTGTTAGTGTACCGGCATGTGGGTGGGTGAAATTATGGAGATTGACATGACCAACGCATGACATCAAACAAATGAATAAATCACAGTTAAAGTTCTCAACAACACATTTACTAAATTATCTGAAAGAATGACTCTTTTTAAGTGAATTACAATTTACTCTGCTCATTAAGACTCGGCGCTTCAGAATGAGTATTGTTAAGGGAGGTTAACCTGCTGTGCTGTGAGAAGTAAACATGTAAAATGAATTTTCCTGCTGCATTGAGAGCAATTATTCACTATTTCCATCTGTCTCTTCTCTCTTTTTTTTTTTACTCCCAGAAGAAATGTTGCTACTAATCACATAGTAAAACACCACTTTTCTGCTATAAGGTTCATACAAAGCAAAGTCTTTGTTCTATATAACTTCCTCCAAGGGCGGTACTACAAATGCAACAAAACACAATGCTGCATTATAATGAACTACATGTCCCTTTTTTCCATTTGTGACATTGTGATATTGGTGTAAAACTCTGAGCTGTAACTTGCAATAGCTGATGTGGGTGTCTAACACAATACTGTAAGTAATTAGTTGCCTGTGAGCTTTAGATAAGGAGAAAAAAGCTCATCTTTGATGTTGATTATGCGTTATCTTAGCATAAAAGTGACAGAATTAAACGCTGCTTGTTCTCAGACATGAAAAGGAAATATCTACAGTCTCACGTACAATCTCCGCCTATTTCAGAGAGTTAAACGGCAACTTCTGATGCGGAAAGCAATCAATTTCTCTTACAGCCTTATCAGTCGCATATGTGAGACGGCGCTTGTTTTGCGTATGCAGTGCTGGGGGTTTACATGCAAAGGACGTTTGGGGAAGCTGTTTTTTTCCTCACAAATATATATTGAAAGAAAGTAAAGATTGTGATAACATGGCTGACAAACATGAAAAACATGCAGAAACATTAAAATTACACATCATCATGAGAAGGGAAGCTGCCTGACTTACTGTATAAATGTTGAGCTAAATAAACATGATAAGGGGACAAAAAAGATCTATGTTTAAAGCAAAAACTGGAAAAAAAAATGGGTTACTGGAAAGGCTCAGGTGGACAATATCAGAATAGCTATAGAATAAAACAGAAGATGGATTTTATGGAGCTCTGCACTATGTACAGAGGAAATCTACTGGAATGCCTTTGCAAATGCATTTTATTATCAATGACAACCTCATTTTTTTTTTTTTTTTTTAAGTTAATCTTACTCTAAAACTCCCATACACACAAGTATTGCCATCTATCTATGTATATCTATCATAAGTTCTCTTCTGGCAGTGCTCAAAGTGGAAAAAAATACAAAGCTGTGAAATATGAAGAACACTATGAAAATACATTTTCTCCATACTGTATGTCAGCATTTCCTCACTGGAACTTGTAATACTAGAGGTTATTTAACAAATAACAAACAAAATCTGATTATAAATTCTATAGAAAATATTCATAACAATTATTTTGTGTTCTGCAGAACATTTAGTATTTGGAATTGCCAATTATAGTTGTCTTTAACATAAAAATGCAATATATATATATACACAGGTCCTTCTCAAAAAAATTAGCATATTGTGAAAAAGTTCATTATTTTCCATAATGTAATGATAAAAATTAAACTTTGATATATTTTAGATTCATTGCACACCAACTGAAATATTTCAGGTCTTTTATTGTTTTAATACTGATGATTTTGGCATACAGCTCATGAAAACCCAAAATTCCTATCTCAAAAAATTAGCATATCTCATCCGACCAATAAAAGAAAAGTGTTTTTAATACAAAAAAAAGTCAACCTTCAAATAATTATGTTCAGTTATGCACTCAATACTTGGTCGGGAATCCTTTTGCAGAAATGACTGTTTTCAATGCGGCGTGGCATGGAGGCAATCAGCCTGTGGCACTGCTGAGGTGTTATGGAGGCCCAGGATGCTTCGATAGCGGCCTTAAGCTCATCCAGAGTGTTGGGTCTTGCGTCTCTCAACTTTCTCTTCACAATATCCCACAGATTCTCTATGGGGTTCAGGTCAGGAGAGTTGGCAGGCCAATTGAGCACAGTAATACCATGGTCAGTAAACCGTTTACCAGAGGTTTTGGCACTGTGAGCAGGTGCCAGGTCGTGCTGAAAAACGAAATCTTCATCTCCATAAAGCTTTTCAGCAGATGGAAGCATGAAGTGCTCCAAAATCTCCTGGTAGCTAGCTGCATTGACCCTGCCCTTGATAAAACACAGTGGGCCCAACACCAGCAGCTGACATGGCACCCCAGACCATCACTGACTGTGGGTACTTGACACTGGACTTCAGGCAATTTGGCATTTCTTTCTCCCCAGTCTTCCTCAAGACTCTGGCACCTTGATTTCCGAATGACATGCAAAATTTGCTTTCATCCGAAAAAAGTACTTTGGACCACTGAGCAACAGTCCAGTGCTGCTTCTCTATAGCCTAGGTCAGGCGCTTCTGCCGCTGTTTCTGGTTCAAAAGCACACGCCTGTGCACGGTGGCTCTGGATGTTTCTACTCCAGACTCAGTCCACTGCTTCCGCAGGTCCCCCAAGGTCTGGAATCGGTCCTTCTCCACAATCTTCCTCAGGGTCCGGTCACCTCTTCTCGTTGTGAAGCGTTTTTTTTTGCCACACTTTTTCCTTCCCACAGACTTCCCACTGAGGTGCCTTGATACAGCACTCTGGGAACAGCCTATTCGTTCAGAAATTTCTTTCTGTGTCTTACCCTCTCGCTTGAGGGTGTCAATGATGGCCTTCTGGACAGCAGTCAGGTCGGCAGTCTTACCCATGATTGCGGTTTTGAGTAATGAACCAGGCTGGGAGTTTTTTTAAAGCCTCAGGAATCTTTTGCAGGTGTTTAGAGTTAATTAGTTGATTCAGATGATTAGGTTAATAGCTCGTTTAGAGAACCTTTTCATGATATGCTAATTTTTTGAGATTGGAATTTTGGGTTTTTCATGAGCTGTATGCCAAAATCATCAGTATTAAAACAATAAAAGACCTGAAATATTTCAGTTGGTGTGCAATGAATCTAAAATATATGAAAGTTTAATTTTTATCATTACATTATGGAATATAATGAACTTTTTCACAATATGCTAATTTTTTGAGAAGGACTATATACCTGTATATATATATATATATATATATATATATATATATATATATATATATATATATATATATATATATATATTAATGTTAATATATGTGATTTTGAGTCCCAGCTGCTGAATGCTTGAATGTGGCCTCATATGTTGCTATAATATGCACCAGATTCAACGCTTATTCTTAAAAACTTGACTAGCAAGACTAATGGTTGTCGTGTAGTGAAGTTGACAGCACAGACCGTCTGGTTGAGCAGGAACAGAAGAGCATAACGGCAGTATGCAAGAATCATTTTCAAGCATAGTGCAGAATTGGTGGTAGAATGTACCGGTGAGTACCGTCCCACTTCGAGCAATGCCCTCGGGGATCAATAGAGGGCATCCATCCATCTAACTATTTATCTAAATCAGTGAATCATGGATACGGCCATTAAAACACGATATAAATCTGCAATCCGATATCTTATTTAAAGCCACAACCCTGATCCTCGACCAGATCAAAGGCCATATTCGTACAAAACCCTACATTGTGACAGGCCAGCCTATAAAGATCAGCAGATTATTGCTAGTGATGCTTAGATAGTGGCGGCTGGATGCTGTGGTGGATTATTGAGTGGATTAAATGAATCTGGGAGATTAAGACTAAGATGCTGTAAGTATGTGTGTGTCTGTGTCAGAGGCACTGTGTCTCTTCCATAATCCTCATGTTAAAGAGATGCTAGCTGGTTTAGTGTGCTTTAACACAAGCTCATTTACCAGCACTGCAGCTAACTGACAAGATTATATACAGCCACACTACGGTACTATAAGATTACGATTATTTTTCTTTTTAACTTGAATGCTAGGATTAGGTAATTGTTTGATCAGGTTGAGGTATTAAGGTCAAAGAGAAGTAAATAATCTTGCAGGTTAACTGACTAGATCAATCAGACTCACATCAACCATATAGACATGTAGATATAAATACAGGTGCATCTCAATAAAATAGAATGTCGTGGAAAAGTTCATTTATTTCAGTAATTCAACTCAAATTGTGAAACTTGTGTATTAAATAAATTCAATGCACACAGACTGAAGTAGTTTAAGTCTTTGGTTCTTTTAATTGTGATGATTTTGGCTCACATTTAACAAAAACCCACCAATTCACTATTCATAAGTAGCATGGGTATACAGTATTTGTAGCATTAGCCAGCAATACATAGTATGGTTCAAAATTAAAGATTTTTCTTGTATGCCAAAAATCATTAGGATATTAAGTAAAGATCATGTTCCAGGAAAATATTTTGTTAATTTCCTGCAGTAAATAGATCAAAACTTAATTTTTGATTAGTAATATGCATTGCTAATAACTTCATTTGGACAATTTTCTCAATATTTTGATTTTTTTTGCACCCTCAGATTCCATATTTTTTAAATAGTCGTATCTCGGGCCAGATATTGTCCTATCCTATCAAACCATACATCAATGGAAAGCTTATTTAGTCAGCTCTCAAATTATGTATAAATCTCACTTTTTTTGTGGTCCAGGATCACATACATGTATATTTACTTTAAATTGAATCATATAATATGAAATAGTAACTTTATATAAAAGTTAAGAAGCTCAAGTTCAGCTAAATGTTTCATTGTACCTCCCACATTCAAACCTGTTAACCTGCACCTAGACGCCGGCGTCCTCAGATCCCCTTGTTTGCACGTGTCAGTATTTACGAATAGATTAAATTAAACGGGACAAATTTAATCTTGACAAACTATATATCATTATAAAGATCTAAGCCTCAAGCATCGACGACAGATCGCTGTATTTCAATGGAAAGCTTATAAAGAATGTATTTGCTAGATTTGTGTAAGCAGTACACATCAAAACATGAAGAATGAAAACGCAGTACATACCAGATTCGTCGTAATAGCGAGTCATAAACACATCCACAGCTGTAAATCCCGGTTTAGTTAGAAAGGTAAGGGTCCACTGAACGACATCTCATGGAGCACGTTTAGTCCAACGAAGCAATAACATTGTAATATGGATGATAATTAATTTGTTTACGTTTCAGTTCTTCAGGGACAGAATTGTTTGTGTCCATAACTCACGCTCAGAAACTGCGTCTTGGTAGTAAAAAAAAACGGCATGGTTTTCTAGCGTACAGTGTCACAAACAGAATGAGACGATCCACACACACACAAAAAAAGTGAAAGATAGGCGGAAGATTGTTTATTTGAATTCTGGCGCTCTCTCGTGACGGCTCGTGACACGCGCTCTGACGCACTTGTCATCCGATGGAGGCGGAACTTAGCGATCGCCTTTTTCTTTATTTTTTTATTTTTCAACATTTTTTATATATGTGTGAGTGTGTTTTATGTTTAATGTGCCTGTATCTGCATAATTATTATGGGGTGTGGGGGGGGGGGGTATAGGCTAGATATAGTCTCAGAAAAATGGTTGCAGGAATCTCATTTTTCATGGCATCTTCTTCAGATTTGAAATAGAAACTCATGAGACATTTGACTTTCAACCCATTGCTTTTCTAGATTGCTCCAGGACCGATTTCATGTATTTTTTTATATCAAATATATCAGTGTGGTAAAAACTTTTTCAAGGCACTTCAGTGTCTATGACTTTTAATATTTTTGAGCATTATCAACTCTGGTTGATAAAAAGTACAACCCAAAGGGTCTTCTTTCCAAAGACACCAAAATTATGTGTGTAACACACTGAAGTAAGGAACTGTTACAGTTTTAAGTTAGGTAGGGCACTTTCAGCTGTGAGTCCCATAATGGGGGTGCTGGCTAACAGGTTAAGGGTTAAATATATTTTTTATATAAAATATAAAATTTAAGATTATAAATATAAAAATTTATATACTGTGCATGTAAATATTTTCAAAACACTGTATGTGTGTGTATTTATATATACATAATAAATATACACAGTACACACACATATACAGTATATAAACAAAAACTTTTATTTTGGATGCAATTAATTGTTTGACAGCACTAGATTGAACATGTTACGAACATGATTACCATGTTGCTAGCATGCTTTTAACATGATTATCATGTTGTTAGCAAGTTTTTGGCATGATTAACATCTTGCTAGCAGGTTTTTTAGTATGATCAACATGTTGCTAACACATTTTTTTAACATGATTACCATGTTGCTAGCCTGTTTTAACATGAATAGCATGTTGTGTGCATGCATTTAGCATTATTAGCATGTTTTAGTGTGGTTAGCATAGCAGGATTAACACATTCCAAACATGTCTTAGTATTTTTCTAGCATGATTTAGCATGTGGTCTAGGATAGTCATTAAGCTTAGTGATAGAAAACACTCTCTATAAGTCTTCCTGTACAAAACGTTTGACCCCCTCAATGAGAGTTTATGGGATGTTTGGTGGTTCAGTTATCCGTATCAGTTAGAAAAGATATAGCAACAAAATGAAGAACAGTCTGAAAGTCTGACCCGAGTTTGGTGGTTGTACAGTAGCTTTAAAGCTCAGCAGAAGATAATTAGTACATTTTGGCTCAGAAGAAGAAGAAACAGAAGAATAAGCTTAAATAGCAGATCAGTAAGTTGGCTCTTTCAAGCCAACTTAATTAGATTGGGTAACAGGTGTGTTATTCTAATAGCTGACGACCAGACTTTTCCAGGCAGGTTTTCCATCTGTGCTTTGGTAAAAAAAAAATCCGACAAGTTCCCTTAACCCATCGCTTACCCATCTACAACAATCACAAAGCAATATGTATTTCCAGTTTCATTAAAGATATATTTAACTCAGATCACAGATGGATTTTTTTTTTTTTTTTTTTTTTTTTTTTTTTTGGTGTGTGCACAGGTTCTTTCCAATAGTTTGTCAGGCTGTTCCCTGTCATCAGGTAAGATGAAATTGTCCTTTTTAATCTAAATATGTATGATATATGCAGTGGTGAAAATACTGGTGGAATTGGATAGAATTCAACTAGATTGGATTTCAAAGTGATAGCATGTATCTTAAGAGGTGTGCCATACATCATCTGATGTCAGTGACAAAGCGATCTTATGGCCGTTATCCTCAAGAGACCAACCTCTACGAAAAAGCATCACAGCGGAGAGAGCAGCCATGGCACGGTCAACCATCTGTCAAAAAGCAGGATTACTGATGTGATCTGTGAATGATGAGAAAAAACAAAGAGGAGAAACCTCATGTTAATGGAAACGGCATTCATTTTAAAGTTATTAGTAATGATGGAGCACGGATAGAGGACACTGATTTCGAACAATGAGAATATCAATGCTGTGAGAAGTCAATACGGATTACTGCCACTCTGTCTGGTCACACTTTCAGGCTTTTAAAAAGTAGAGGAAGAAAAAGAAAACGTAATAACAGACAAATGAAACTAGCCTATTTTATACACACAATATCACACTCATGTTCAAACTCCTAGATACAAAGAAACAAACAATTAAGATGTATGAATGAATGGCAAATTAGCTTGAAAGAGTAAAACCGGTAAAAGGGAATGGACTAATTACAAAGCAAACAACTCATTCATTCAAAAAAAAAAAAAAAAAGAATCCTCATGTTCAAGTCGAAATCATCCTCAGATCAGTTCAATTAAAAATGTAATTCAAGTTGAATATATAAGCAATAAGACTTTTATCTGTTTATTCGTGTCTACGTTTGAATCACAGTCATGCTGATATTCAAACCAACAATTGGACTGGCTTTGACACTGTTTTATGCAATAGTTCAATGATTAACAAGTTAATATTAAGTAACTTATATTTTAGACAATATTGCCAGTTACGTTTTTTTTGCTCTGCCATCGGAAAAAAGTTCCAAACGAAGCCACAGTAACAATCAAACTCTTCCCTGAATAAATCCTTGGTTTTGAACAAATGGTTGGATGAATGGATAAGTGACTCGTTTCTAAATCAATCAGCTTGTTGAAGGAATCGGTTGATTAAATAATAAATAAATAAATTCAATAACTCATTCAATCTTCTTTCATTCCTGAATGTTTGTGTTTTTGAACTAAGGATTCAATGTTTCACTTATAAGGACAGTCATTTGTCTCCACCCATTGGAGTAGTTATGTAACCTGTAACCTCCAACTGCCAACTTTTTCTGTATATTCTAGAACTATATCTGCTCACAAACCAGTATACAGATGATTTAGACCATACACAAAATGAAAACAAACAGTAGAAATGTACTTGGGGAGAAATAAACTATTAAACTATTAGTCATTCTCATAAACACTGTACTGAAGTCTGTCTTCATTTGCTGTATCCAGTTTCTTTCTCTCCCCTCAGGTAGAGTCCTGGTGACCATTTCATGACGTTCTCTCTTCATTCTTTATTTCCATCAGTCACTCAGTTATGCCACCCAGCACCCCTCCAGCTGTGACTGTCAATCCCAAAAATGTCAAGGGGAAAAATGGTCTGACCTTGTGTTTCTTCAAGATCCGAAACATCAATCTGTTTGCAGTGAACACACTACATAGACATTAATCATCATTAAACTCAAGTAACCTGAGATGTATGTGTGTGAGAGAGAGACAGAGAGAAATACAGATAGACAAAAAGGAGGTGAAATGGAACATGAAGTGCTGTCTAGTGTATATATGTTTATGGTGACTATGCTGCCACTATTTGAAGACAAGAGTTAAATTTAAAGATATTTTAGCATACTGTTTGTATTGATCAGGAAATGAGCAAATTTGTGATTTGTGCATGAGACTCTTAGTATTACTAAGTCTATTAGTTTTTATGAATGGTTTGAATTAGTTATACTTTCTGTATATTTACTTAATTTATTTTTAGTTTACTATGGTAGGTCAGATGCTGATCTGTTCTCATATCATACAGATGGAGGATGTATTGTTGACATTACACTGGTAAGACAACACTTGTCATTTCTTAACTGGATTCAAAAATTGAGATCAAATGAAAAATGACAGAGGCACGAGTATCCATCCCTGTGGGACTCCAGTAGGAGGGTGTGTGTTTCAATTGACCAAGCAGGAACTCAACTAGGTAGGACACAAACTAAAGGCATTTACATGGTACAGTTTAAACCATTAGTTCCCAGTTACTTTCCAGTGGGACAAGAATCTTGCTATTTGTAATGCATTTATTTTTTCAAACCTGTTTACTGTAATTAATAAACCAGAAGCAGTTTTATTCGCAACAAATAAAACAACCTGTAGCTTTTATGTGGTGAAAGGATTTGTAGCAAAATTTGGCCGCATCCGAAATGGCATACTTCTCTAACAGTAGGTGAAAAACAGCATGTGAACAGAGTAGTATGTCCGAATTCAGTATTCATAAAACAGTTGGCCAAATAAATCCCCAGATGACCTGCTAGTTCTGGTGAGATTCTGAAGTGCACATCTGATGGACACTTTACTATCCCATGAGGCCACAGGAGAGGATTTGTGAATGGCAGTGAAACAACACATCGCTGGATGCTGATAGATCATGTGACAATGACAACATGATGAATGTAGTGCATCCGAATTACATTCTTACTACAAAAATTCATACTATATAGAACATACTTTTTTTTTAATGGTTACTTAGTCATTAGCCTACTTATTCAAAAGAAGCAATTTTCAGAAACAGCCATTGTCTTGTCTCAAAACTGTGCTGAAAAATAAATATAAATTTTGTTTTGTGGAATACGACATTAAATTGTACATAATCACCTCACCTCAGAGATCCAGCTTGTTTGCTATCACATCTCATCACATCATATCACACTCATTTCTTTCTTCTGTAGAACACAAAAGAAAATATTTTGAACAACATGATGATAACAAAATTGTAATTTCTTGGCAAACTTTACCTTTATGAGTCAGAACAAGTGCTGTATGAAACAACATGAAATCTGAATCAAGGCAAGAAACTATAGATGCAATAACTGTGTCACATTTTAATTAAATTCTCATCAGAGTTTCAAAATGCTTTGGTAAGCAAGATCATATTCTTTTGTTCAGGTTAATTAAAATGGAAGTAAATGCAAAATTGGCTAAATCTTTAATAGGTTCATCAAAGATGGACAGATCTGTGATGGAATGAACTTCACTTGACTTACAGACTCTGACATTCAGCTTCAGTCTTCAATGTCTGGCCTTTTGCATATACTGTCCTAATTGGGCCTTCATGCGCCTGGGAAATTATGATATTGAATGTTGATGATTGGTTTTACAAAGCCGTTATCTGACTGCTTCTCACAGACTAACAGCGCTTAATGATTTAATTTTCCCAAAGTGTGTAGGAAAGAAAACCAAAACTTTTGCCCACCCGATTCTGGAGCCTCTAATTGTTTTATTTTCATCTCAATAGCTGATACTTCTTTACTTCAGTCAATTATAAAACCATGCTGCCAAGACAGAGAATTACAAATAAATGAATGTCTTTCTAATTAGTAGGAATCAGAAAGACTCTTAACATTTATAGAGTAACATTTATGCAGCGGACACATTGCAAACTGACAGTTTGAATGACTAAAATGTTGCATCTAATGAAACAAATTAGGATTATTAGAGATTGTATGAGCTCAAACAGTTCATTGTGTAAAATAAAGTAGTAATAACCTGTCAAACAATCTCATTGAGAAAAGAGAGTCACAAGTCACAATACTGTACACACATTTAGAAAACACAAAGTTTCTGCACTCAGTGTAGCCACAGTCAATCATACAGCTGACCTAAATAAATAAATAAAAGTCTGCAGGTAAGAGAAGGAAATGAGAAATAGAGACAAACAATGGACATGGTGGGGATTGAGTGTTATAAATGGCGAGGAGGAGAAGCAAAAGGGGAAAAATGAAAAACTCTGGAGAAGAAGAAAGAGAAAGTGTGAGAGTCCAGGGAGCAGTTCATTAGTGGCCTGGATGAGTGTTCTCAGAGAGCCATATGAGACGATCTGAGGGTGCGAAAGAAAAACTCTCCTGACAGAAATGTCAAACGACTTCAGTCCTCAAATGAAAAGCACTAACTCAAAAGGCTTCACAATCAAATGTCACATTGACCTGAAGTCTCAGAAAATATATGCAGATATTCAAATATTGCTGAAGCCCCTTAAATAAAAGTACTGTGGCACCATGGTTCAGTAATGGAATCAGATTATTATTTTTCCCCATTTGATTACCAGATTCATATAGCATGGTATGTTAATAGTAATAGAAAATGTCACTGAATACTAGGCATGACTGATATTACAATTCTGGCCAATATCAGCAAGCCAGCATTTTCATTTTAATCTTTGTTATTTGTATTTAATAAGACAATATATAATGGTACATCCAATGAAGGGTAAAAATTAATAAATGTCTCAATTTAAACCCGCCCACAACACTCCAGCTCACATAAATATAAAACCATTTGCTCATTCCCTATTTTCAGAGCAAAGGGGGGAAATAAACAAACAAACAAACATTTTCTCTCCAAGAAGTATCTACCCTCTTCCAATTAGGAATCAATCGGCACTAACATCAGGAGAAAAGAGTAAACCTTTGATATGATATACAAAATGTTTCCTGGTCTTATGAAAAGAAGCCAATAAATATGTTAAAATATTGATATATATATATATATATATATATATATATAAATACATATGCTGTGGCTGAGAAATGATCAACAGCTAATATTAAAATGTAATAGCATATTGCCTAAATAAATTTAAAATGAAGTCAATAAAGTGACTTTAGGAATCACAACTTTACAGAGAATGACAAATTAATTTGCTAAACATTACATTTAACAATGTTATTAAATTATTAGTGTTTTAAAAGATTAACTTTAAGTCAGCATTAGATGACAATCTAAAAGTATAAACAGAGGACATGAGCATGTACAATTAAATAAAATAATGAAAAAAATAAAAATTCAATAAAAAATTCAATATGGTAGAGATATATTATGCATCCCTAAATAACAGAATGGCATTTTTGTTTGTTTGTTTGTTTGTTTGTTTGTTTACACCAAGGCCATAGCTTATATTCATGAGGCCTGGGGAACAAAAAAAATAAATAAAAAATGAAGATGGGGGGTCTGGGACCAAAGTGTTTTGAGATGAGCCTTCCCAGGGCCTAATAAGTAGACTTTACAATGGAGGACCTTATTCCTTGTTTCCCCCTCCGACGAAGACCCAGGGTAACACCATTTTTCTGTTGTTGATGTTGATGACTGAAACTTGTTTAAGCCTTGGGGGCAACTACTTTAAAACTTCTGTGTATCTAATTTAAGTTATTAGAACTTCACACACACACATAAACTACACACAACAATGATTTCACACAGCATATACTGTGCAAATATTGACAGACCAAATGAGTCTCATTAAAGCGTTAAAATCTACAGAGATTTTGATGCAGCGTTTGTTGATGTTGAGAGAGAACGGCCGAGGGCTGAGAGTATTTTGTTATCTTCCCTTCAATTTTTCTTCAGTTGAAATTTTGATGTAGCACAGAAAAATGCATTCCAGTAGCAACATTATTCTTTAAAACACGAAAACCGATTTTACAGTTACAAATGAATATGGATGCGGTTATAGTGAGGAAAATAAAAGGGGGAAATGGATTTGAATAGTTTGGGAAACACTTGGATGCAAATGTATGCAAAAAAAAAAAAAAAAAAAAAAGCCCATCAGAAGATCTCCACATCCTATGAAACAAATCTTAGGAATGGACTTGTATTGTGAAAGGTCATAAATTAACAGAGGCTTCTGGGAAGTGTTTTAGCTTGTGCTTGGCTGAGTGTTTTTTTCCCATTTGAGTTGTATGATTAACTAACTCATTGCATAAATAAATCATATCAAAGTAACATTTAAATCATCCGAAGCTCCACTAAACACTCAGAAAGGTCTCCCGACAGAATTCCCATCTCTTAAGCATTCTGACACAGAGGGAGATTTTCAGTGATTACAGACATTAAGGATGTAAGTATTACCAACCAAACTGGGTCAGAAAGCTTTTTGTGTCTAATGCATGCCTATGTTTTCTATATTTGTGCTTCAGAGAGAAGAAAAAAGGCCACCTTTT
>NC_056597.1:17240710-17255710 GCF_018340385.1 Cyprinus carpio | reverse complement strand
GCATTACATATGCACACATCAAGATCATTTGCCTTTACTCTGGAGCTTTGCTGGAGCGTACTATTCATAAACTAGCCTGCGAGGTTAGCGAGAACATTACATGCATGCACACGCGCGCACACACACACACACACACACACACACACACACACACACACACACACACACACACACACACACACACACACACACACACACACACACACAGAGAGAGAGAGAGAGAGACACAAACAAACTTCATTTATGAGTTTCTAAAGTATTCATATGCACCCAAAGGGCGCATTTAGCATCCACAAACATTTACCACTCAGGGACTCATGAAGAAAGTTGGAAATAGGAAGTTATGTGATCTTGTTGATCTTGCTATAGACAGACTTAAATAAAGGCTGCTAATGTTTTAAAAAGCAAAGGTCAAACTCCAGCAAAACTGAGCAGCTATTTTAAGTGACAAGAGTGGGTGCTATATAAATGCAATTTTTTGCCATCTCCGTAGTTGACGTTGCTCCCAGGCAATGATGTTCTGCAACATGCAGTGGCATTAGTACAGTGGCCCAGTAGTGCACAACACAATGCATACTTGCGACTTGTTTCCATTGTGCTATGTCTTGTTTCCATAGTATTGTTCTAATTTCATTGTGTTGTGGCTTATTTCCGTTGTGTTGTGCTAATTTTGATGTGTTATGGCTTGTTTGCATTGTGTTGTGCTAATTTTGTTGTGTTGTGACTTGTTTCCATTTCATTGTGGAGATTTCTTTGGGCTTTCTCTGGGCCACTGTACATTAGAAGACCTCCAATTTAAGAGTTTTGGTGTTAAAACCAACAAAAACAACTAACTTCTGGATCTGCAGTGTTACTAAATAGCAAAGCCATTCTGCTTGCCAAGAAAAGCTGTAATTTGTTTGGCAATTAACTTCACAATAAAATGCAGTTTATGATTATTACAATCCCAGTTCAGCACACTTTACACAATGAACAATAATTAATATATTGCATTATCTCATAAAACAGATGTTTAATATTTCTATTTAGGTTAAATTTATATTAATATCAGTCTTAGTTTATGGTAACTTCAACTTCAACATTAACCCTCATGTTGGGATCCCATAATTTTGGCCCAGAGAGAATTTTATTTTTTTATTTTTTCTCCCCAAAAATGCTAATCAATGTTTTCACATCAGACTAAAACTTACTGACTTTGCTCCCACATGGTATAACAACTTTCTGTCTATGTCTGTCTGTCTGTCTTGTCGTGTTTCTGGTCAAAAATGACTGGCCTACAAAAACTTGCTAATAAATTTCTTGTTATAAATAAAACAAGTTACAAAAATATTGAATCCAAGATTTGGTGATAATATAGCATAAAGAAAGATTTACAGGCAATTTTGACTGGCAAGTTTTAGGTCTTTTGTCTAATATTTATATTTTTAATTTTATTCCTCTAAATAAATAAAATTACTTTTAGATCCACGGTGTGTAAGCTGTGTAATAATTATTTCATTTCTCATATATAAAAAAAAAAACAAACAAAAAAAAACAACAACTGACTTTTGGATCCACCATGTGCAAGCAGTGTTGTGCAAAGCCATTTGGTTTGCCAAGAAAAGCTGTAATTAGGTTGGCAATTAACCTCACTATAAAATGCAGTTTATGATTATGGCAACCCCAGTCCAGCATGCTTAATACAATGAGCAATAATTAATAGGAAAAATATGCATGATTTCATAAAGCAGTCCTTAAAGTAAATCATTAGCAAAATGAACAGCAACAAGAGTGATGAAAACATCTTCAAGCATACATTAATTCTCACAACTAAGTCTCTAACGGCGTGTCCTAATAGCAATAAATTTGACTTTTCAGCCACACAATCACTTCATGAGTTGGGGGTGAAAGCAGGCTTTGTAGACTTCCTGTAGGGCAGCGCAGGAAGAGCATGCCTAACGAACCTGCATCATTAATGTGGATAATTATCATATATTACTGGAATTAGCATGAAATTAGCATGGCTTCAGTCCCCCTGAATGTTCAGAGACGCGCAAAGGAGACAACAGGGAGATGCTGCTGTACGCGGGCACACTTCGGCACTACAAAACAACAAGTGCTCTTGGCCATGGTATTATCAGCAGCATTATTATTTACGCCATGCGGAACTCTTTTGTTTCAACAGTTTATCAAAGGCAGTAACATTCACAGATTGCCCACGATAGGCACACTCTTGTAACAATGTGAATAATTTAGCAATTTCACATTCAAATTGGTCTAAATAATGAATGAGAGGAGAAAGGAATCACCCGAAGCTTCTCTCTGTTTGCGCAAGTGGGTAAATGTGTTTGATGCGGAGACGAGTCAGAGGTGTATAGTTGCTCTTGGAATCGCTGTCGGTATAGAACAAGGAAAACGGGCCAGTCAGCTGAGTGATTTAGAGAGTACAGAGGGTCAGCTGTTTTGGGGAGTGACTAAATAAAAGTAGTGTTGCTACTAACTGAAATTACATAAAGTGTATGTGCCACAATGGAGAGTTGATTAATTCTAGTGAATAATTTTCTTTCTAAACAGGTCTTTCTCATATACTGTATGCAGCAACAAAAAAAGCTGCCTCATTCAATCAATTTGTTCAAAACTGTTCCATTTATGTAGCAAAGGGAAGGTATGATTTATTCTAGTGCATCCAACTGTTCATGTTAATGAACAGATATACAAAATACAGCAGCATATTTAGTATTTGTTGCAGTGCTATCTTTAACTTAAACTATACATTTTTTTTTAAATCACTTCTAAATATAAAAAAGGTAAAAATGAAAAAAAAAAAAATATATAAATGTATTAAATATAAAAAAAACTACAAAATGGCAAACTTACTACAACTTAAACTAAAATTACAATGAAAACTGAAAAGTTTCTAACTAAAAGCTCATTCAAAATATTAATAAAAACTATTAATAAAAAAGTACTCCCTTTTATATTTATTTATGTATGTATGTTTAGATGGATGGAAAATAAGTTTGATCTTAATCTTATTTGAGATTCAGTGAAAAATCCATACTTTTTTAGCCGGAAATCTACTGACTTAATAAAAAAAAAAAAATGTAATTATTCCAAAATGGTGCTGTCAAAATTAGCGCGTTAACGCAGGCAATTAATTTTTCCAGCTTAGTGACGTAAAAAATATTTAATGCAGTTAACGCATGGGTGGGGCTAGGGTTGGCCACCCCACTTACAACTACTGCTTCTGTCTCTTTTTTTCTTGACAAAAAGTGCATTTATTTAGTCGCACACCGTCTTTACGAGCACATCAAACGGGAGACTTTTTAGACATGCAATACACTTTGCCTCAGTGACAGGCACTCATCAACCAAGTGCAGAAACAGTACAGGTGAAGAGGGAGCGTTAGTACAACCACAGTGAACTGCAGTCAGATGAAATGTTGTCAGGGCATATGTCAGTAAAAATGAATTTACCTGTCCTATCAGCCGTTAAACTGTCCCTCGTAGCAAGCACATTTCATATTAAAGCACAAATGAAACCACAAACATGCATGTCAGATCTGCATCACGTTCAGCAGTGGCAGCTCTTAAAGTAATAGCAGCCAAATAACTCAATAACCCAGCTGCTGTGATGTCTATTAATCCCCCCCAAAAAAAAAGAAAAAAAGAAAGAAAATCAGTATCTTTTAAGGATTAATTTATATTTAGTGTTTGATAAGTATATTCAATTTATGTATATTTCCTATTTGCTGAAGGGCACAGGTAAATAATGGGTTTAAGTGAAGATTGTTTAAGTTCACTTAAAGGGGACCTATTATGCCCCTTTTTTACAAGATGTAAAATAAGTCTCTATGTCCCCAGAGTGTGTGTGTGTGTGTGTGTGTGTGTGTGTGTGTGTGTGTGTGTGTGTGTGTGTGTGTGTGTGTGTGTGTATGTGTGTGTGTATGAATTTTCAGCTCAAAATACCTTACAGATAATTTTTTATAGCCTGTACAAAAGGCCAAGCTTTAATAATGATCCTGGCGCCCTCCGCTGGATATTATTATTATTATATTGAAGCTAAGGAAATCCATATTATCTCTGAATCACCTGACTATTATTTCTGTAATTTCATTGGTTTAAATCAGCAGAACTGAATGTTAGTCAAAGACTGTTCATGTCCAGACATGTTTCGAAGTTGCGTCAGTTTGTATTGATCATCGTGCTGATCTGGTCCAATTTCTCTCTGATTTTTATTCATACTGTGCGTGTACATCTTAAAAAAACTCACACCCATACTGATGTATGAATCAAAGACAACAGTAAAGGATCTTTTTTGGTGGATATGGACCAAGTGATTTATTGTTCTGCCTGGACAATCTGTAACAGTTGTTACCTAGTTTAAGAACTGCACCTTAAGAACTGTCATACAAAATTTATGGAGACATATCAAGATTGGCAGCCACTGCCAAAGCCCCATACTCGGATTTCTCCAAGGCTAATAATTGATACAGATCAGAGAGTTGTTTCGTCAAGCCCATATACAGGAGCCACTGATGGCAGGCAAGTTCTGCCTAGAGATTAAGACGATCTTCCTCAGCCCATGAGGGCACTGCCTGTAGATTCACGAGGATACCCTCTGCATTCTCACTCAGGACCTCAGGACTACAGCCAAGAGACAGCGGCTACTTATGGGACTTATACAGATCATAGTCTAAACCACAGACCTGTCAGCTATTTTTCTTCCACTGAACCACAATGTCATCAGCAACCTTATCATGCTTATTCAGCCATAAGTCTAGTCTATCAAGATGAGAGACTTACCCCAAGGGATACATTAGCTTATCATGCACACTATGAGACACACTCAGACTATTATGATCGTCCAGCTCCTATTCCTGCAGACAAACCCAGACTCTTGACCCCACGACAGTATGCAGATTATGCTCAGCCTGAGACATATCAGCCATACCACCCAGTGCATCCTCCTTCTCCTCCATATCCTCATGTAGAGCCCTCCTACAGAGGTCCCATCCCCACCATTCCTAATTTTTGCAGTGAGGATCCCAGAGAGTTTGCTCGACTCAAAATTGCACTGGAGAATTTGCTACCTGTTGAGTCTACAGAACGTTTCAAGTACCAAGTACTGGTTGATCATTTGAAACAAGAGAATGCCTTGCTCATTGCAGACTCGTATGTCAACAGCAGGTCCCAATACACCAACACTAGGAGGTCCCTAACTGCACTTTGTGGTCAAATGTGGGTCACACTTTTCACATCTTCTTGGCAAACTGCCTCATGACCTTAAAGCAAATTTCAGAAGGTTCATTAACCCCATTCAAATACCAGTTCCAATACTGCTAGAACTCAGTGACTGGCTTGAATATGAGCTCAGAATACAAGAGGACGAGTCACAGTACACAGGCCATTCAAGCAAAGCCTACTCTCAGCCACAGAGAGACCAGCAAAGAAACTCAAAGCCAGTTCAATGATTTGTTACCGACTTACATGGCTGTGAACAGAGTAAAATCAAGAAGGAGAAACCAAAGAGGTACTGTTCCTTTTGCAACACTGTGCAGCATTACTACAGTCAGTGCACTAACTTCAAACTGCTGAATCAAGATCAAGTGGAGTTGTGGCTGAAATCAAGAGTGCTTTAAGTGCGGCCATGATCAACAGATTTCACAATGTACTCAAAGCCAAATGCAAAAAATGAGACAAGAGACATTTAGAAATACTGCATGACTCCAATGCCAAAGTGAAACATGAAACACAATCTTCAGCAGAAAACAGTTGTCTTGTGAACTCAGAAGTGGAGACCCTGTATCTGGACTGACCAACCGCCAGCAGTAAATTTCTTCTGAAAGTCAGCCGAGTGATCTTGAGAAATGGTGAGAAGGAACTTGATACAAATGCCATACTGGATGAAGGTTCAGAGAGGACAATGTTACTGTATGAAGGAGCACAGCAACTTGATCTTCAAGGACTACCTGAAGATATAGTCCTCCGTACTGTGAGACAAGACATATGGGTCATTCATGGCTGTTTCATTCTCAGTAGCATCTGTATATCAACCGAACAAACCCATCACCATTGAAAGAGCTTTCACAGCCGAAGAACTGAACCTTGCAAAACATATTTAAACTGTTAAGTTGCTGCAGAAGAAATACAGACACCTGCAAGGTCTGCCTATTCCCCAACTGCAGCAGGCCCAACCACTCTTACTTATAGGCTCAGACTACCCACATTTTATTCACTTAAAGATCTGAGAATAAGAATAAGAATAAGACTACCGCTATTTCCCTTCATGAGGTGGCGGATGAAAGTGAACTATCTGCTGACGACTATTCACAAGCCAAACAGAAACTTCTGAGAAATGTTCAAATTGAAAGCTTCCTAGAAGAAACAGCCCAACTCCAGTCAGGTAAACCCATATCTCACTCTAGTCATCTTCTAACTCTTGCTCTAGAGTATGATCACGAAGCCAAATTAGCCAGATTAGGTGGATGCCTCCACAGATGTATCCACTTAGACTCAAACACAGTCCACCCCATAGTCTAAGATGCTGCTCAACCTCTCATAAAGCATCTGATTTAACATTACGATAACCTCCTGTTACATCCAGGACCCGAGCGTGTGTTCGCAGAACTGAGATGGAAATATTGGATCATAAGAGGCAGAGAAGCAGTGAAAAATCACCAGCGCAGCTGCTTTGAATATGAGAAATGGCGAGGGAAGTCAGATATCCCCATGATGGCAGATCTTCCCCAGTCTAACCTTAGACTGTTTAGTCCAGCTTTCTATACGACAGGCATTGATTGGTTTGGTCCTTTCCAGGTTAAGTTTCCACACAGATGTGAAAAACGCTGGGGAATACTGTACAAGTGCCTTACTACCAAAGCGGTTCATATTGAACTTCTATCGAGCATTGACACAGACTCCTTTCTTATGTCGTTAAGAAGGTTCATAGCTCACAGAGGGAAACCATATGGAGTGCTTTCTGATCATGATACAAACTTCAAGTGAGGTATCACAGAACTTCAGAATGCCTTCAATACACTTCACCCAACCTTGAAAGAGCATCTGGCTTCTCAACAGATGAATTTCCGTCTAAACCCACCAAATGCACAGCATTTTGGAGGATCATGGGAGAGAGAGGTTAGGTCTATCAAGACTGCACTGCGAACCTCTCTTGGTTCTCAATCCATGCCAGAGGAAGTACTGATCACGGTACTTGTGGAAGTCGAGGGCATATTAAACTCCAGGCCATTGGGATATGTTTCCTCAGACATAGCAGATATAGACCCTATGACACCTAATTCCCTCCTCATGGGACGTTCAACTTCTGCATTACCACGAGTTGTCTACCCAGAATCAGAAATGCTCAGTTGTAAGAGATGGCGTCACAGCCAGATTCTAATTGAAATCTTCTGGAAATTCTTCATACAGCATTACCTTCCAGACCTGCAACAATGACAAAAAAACCTTCAAACTGGTGAATTTGTGATGATTGTGGACCAACAAGCACCAAGAGCCCTGTGGCAAATAGGTACAGTAGCCAAAGTCATTCCTGGAAAAGATGGGCGAGTTCGTACAGCTGTAGTGAATGTCAAAGACAAACGTTACACAAGGCCTGTGGCTCGTCTGATTAAACTGCCTGCCCTACCTGATGACACCAACAAAGATTAAGCCTTTTCTGTATTTACAAATTTGATAAATTTGGGGGCGGCTGTACAAAAGGCCAAGCTTTAATAATGACGCTGGCGCCTCCGCTGGATATTTATTATATTGCAGCTAAGGAAATGCATATTATCTCCGAATCACCTGACTATTATTTCTGTAATTTTATTGGTTTAAATCAGCAGAACTGAATGTCAATCAAAGACTTTTCAATCAAAGAATGTCCAGACATGTTTCAAAGTTGCGTCAGTTTGTATTGATCATCGTGCTGATCTGGTCCAATTTCTTGCTGATTTTTGTTCATACTGTGTGCATACATCTTAAAAAAAACACAACTTCTACAACTACAAATGCCAAGAAGCTCTTTCAGAAAGGCAATTTGGAAAACTAACGCATGATACTTCTGGAGGTGTATCTGGATCACGAACAGTTGGCACTGCTCCATCCTTCAGGAGCAACTTTTGTGCAAAACCTGCTTTATACTGACCCTCATTCACAAAGCAGTCTGGTGTAAAATGTTTCGCACAGACATAAACGAATTTCGGTAGAGTTAAGGGAGCATTTTCTTCTAAAACAAAATGAATCCTCTTGTCTTCAGCCGCTCAAATTTCGGGAGTAAGGAGAGAGCTGTGTGGATTCATACATCCAGCTACAGAACACCTAAAACGCTTGGGAGACATTCTCCTCAGTGCAGCAATGGCGGACTGTCTATAACTTGCTGTGAACTCGCTCAGGGCGGTTCTATGTTAAAACAGCAGTGTCTGTAAACATTCGTGGGCGGAGCCTGTGGCTAATGTGACGTCACATTAGCACCGAGTCGGAAAACCGGTAGTTGGGAGATACTGCACTGAAAAGGGAAAAAAAAAGAGAGTGGGTGAATTTTTACCATTATAGGGTGGTTTTGTACACACACTGCCAACACACATTTATGTCCAAACACCATGCAAAAGTGAATTTTGAATAATAGTACCCCTTTAAATTAGCCTAGAAGCTGATATTGGCATGTTTATGTTCTGTTCTGGTTTAGATTTTCATGTGTTTCTATTCTACCTTCTTTAGTTTCCCTTAGTTCCCCTGATTAGTTCATTCTGTTCACCTGTGTTGATTAATCATCTTGTTTTCTCCTTTGTTTCCCTGTCTTTATAAGCCTTCAGTTTCTGTCTGTTTTTTTCACCTGGATTGACGTTCATTTAATGGTACTTGTGTGTTGATGCTATTTAGCTCTCCTATTCTTTGTTGAAGTTGGAATTAAAGACCATAAACATTTACTCCTTCATTGTGGGCTTTCTACAACCACATACCATGGCAGATATTTTTTTAAAATTCTAATAAATGTTAAAATTGATAGCTCTCAATTGTGCTGTATTGTTGAATGGCTATAGTCAATGGCTAAATATCAGAAAAAAAAAAATCCTAGAGACCTCACCTTCAGACAAAAAAATATTAACATATACTGTCTTTGTTGTTTTTACATTAATTTGAAGACTAAATGTTTAATTATTGCTATATAAAAGAATATTTGTAATAAACTTTAATGTTGGAATTAAGTACGAAATATATATATATATATATATATATATATATATATATATATATATATATATATATATATATATATATTAATTGTTTGACAGCATGATTTACAGATTGTAGAATTGGCTATAAATTTAAGGATATTGCCTGATTTAATGTTAAACAAATTTTTGTTAGCTTACCATATAGACTTTTCCCCCCTAAAAGAGCAGCTTGACTGTAGTTGAACTGTTAAATTATGAATAGCTTGTAACTTGGCAAGCTACAGTTTCAAAGTAGCTTCTCCAGCACTGAAAGAGAGTGGTTGAACAATTCAATGTTGAGATAGTGGAAACACTTACCACAGAGTCAGATCACGATTTTGGAACAGCTCAGGTTGAGATAAGTTTTCATTTTCCCACATCACCTACACAGGAAGTGGACAGACATGTATGTGTGTGTAGGGTAAGCAGGGTCAGGTGAGGGGGCTGAATATGTCTGCCTGCATTGAGCTGGAAGCTAAGTTGAACAGGCACAGGTGTTGGAGCTGCGGCCAATAGGGAGGAGTAGAGCCGGTCCCCGAACCACTGACAAACACGCTGGCAGATGAAGGGAGAGAGAGAGAGAGAGAGAGAGAGAGAGAGAGAGAGAGGCAGCACTGCATCCACAGCTTTCTGGCAGGAACTCTCATTCTCTCACTCCATCGGCTCTTCACTCGCGTCTGTCTCTTGGCCCCCTCCTCTTCCTCTTCTGTCTCTCCACAGCAATGCAACAATTAACCAGGCAGCATCTGGTGTAGCAGAGGTGGATTCAGTTTCTCTCAAACAAATCTAAGAGTGACTCTTGAAACCCCTCTCTCTCTGGCTATCGGAGTGTAAATGGTATTACTTGGCACGAGAGTTGATTTCGAGCATTGCTGTATTTTGAGAATGTCCTCGTTATTTTGTTGGCACTGGCATGATGTATTTGGAGCGGACAATAGGAGGATGCATTTGCCAATGTCCTTCTGTATAATGCTGCTGAATTCGAGTTTGGCTACAGCAACCACTTATTTAAGTGGCAGGCATTTCTCTTTCTCTGTACATGTTTTTCCATACTAAAGCCTGTCGTTCTTCTAGGATTATGTTATTTTAATATATGAAAATTATTTTAATCCTGCATGTTTAAGAGAAAAGTTTAGACAAACTTTGTTAGGAAACTTCATCACACAACTTAAATTCACACACATGGATTCTAGTGGAGGTGATTTTGACTCATCCTATTGACTTAAATATTCTGATTTAGTTCCCACAAAACATTTGTTTAGATTTCTTCTTTTGACTCCATTGTCTACAACAATATTGGAAAACCAAGGTAATATTGTTTAATGGGGTGATATGATGTTGCTAAAAAGTACATTATTTTGTGTATTTGGTGTAATGAAATGTGTTTATGCTGTTTAAGATTCAAAAAACATTATTTTCCACATACTGTACATTATTGTTTCTCTTCTATGCCCCTCCTTTCTGAAATTATTTTTTTACAAAGCTCCTTGGTCTGAAAAGCGAGGTGTGCTCTGATTGGCCACCTATCAAGTGCATTGTGTTTGGCCGAATGCCTCAAGCGTGTGACATAAATGTTACATCCCTTACTGTACTGTCATGCCGTGTCCCGGTCAGAACACCGGCACGACAAGACAAAAATAATAAAACCCACTACAAACGAGCCATTTGTTGCATCAAGTAGGGACATAATTACAGATTGTAATGACTTGTACTGTCTTTTTACGCATTGCGTTGCATCATGCAGATGACACCGATAAAACCATGTCTGCATTTGTGATCGAAGAAACGACAAACAAGCATTACTCTACACTGCTTTAAACTCACGTTTGAATCATCAGTGACAAATTCTTTAAATATGTAAACGTACTTACAGACTGTTAGTCAGAACAGCCGGCATTGTAGTCTTCTCTCTCAGGATCAGGAAACATTCCTCCATAAAATGTGCTGCACACATCTGAATATTTGGGTTGAACTCTTCAAATACTCTTACAAAAGTTGTGTTGTAAATACAACTTAACCACTGATTTCTAGTCGTGTCCTCTTTTGGAAGACCAAACAAAGTATTTTCACTTTCACAGTGAAACACACAGCGTCTCCACAACATCGCAGTGGCAGCAACAATACTACAGCGAAAATCAAAGTTATGCCTTCTTTCTTTGCATGAACATTTGGGCGGCGTTATGCAAATCTTCCCACATCGTGATGAAGTGTTTTAGGAGGGCGTGGATGAGTCTTAACTTTTATAAAGTATATATTTTTGGGTTTGAGACTTTAGTCTTCGCAACTTTATGGATTTTATCTATTCATGAACAGCTTGTAACACTCCAAAGAGAAAGGAAAACTTGAAATCGCATCATATGACCCCTTAAATTTTTACCAGTGTATTATAATTATAGCTCATGCAGACTGTTTTATTTTTATTAATAATTAACTTGAAAAGGTCTCTGAATTCCATAAGAGTTGTACGTTCTTCAGATATGTCACTATCACTTTATAAGTAATTAATTAAATTTTAAACTTTTTCAGTTATTCTTGATTTACTGGATCATGGTTAAAAACAAAACAAAACAAAAAACAGATAAAACATTTTAGAGTTTGCATAACTTGAAAAAAAAGTTATTTTAATGCTTGCCTTGTCTTACTAAATAATTTTAAGTTATCTTGAGGCCCCTGATTGAGAATCATTGGTCAATTTATGAATGAAGAAATCAAAATATGATTTGTTCAAAAATTGGACACCACTTTGTCATTATTTTTTTAGTGAATGAGTTAAATTTTGGTCTGTTTTGTTGCACAAAGCTATCATGTAGATTCATAAGACTTGGAATACAGTGCAAAGAGTTGTACGGACCAGTTTAGTTTTTTTATACTTTTATGGCATTTTGAAGCTTGACAGTCCCCCTCCTCATTTTCTTTCATTATACTAAAAAGATTGCCCAGGATAGTCTTCATAAATACACCTTCTGAGTTCATGAGGTTGACATAAGGTCAGTAAATAATGACAGAATTTTCATTTTTGGTTGAAATATTCCTTAACAAGGAGGATAAAAACACACACCTCTCTATGTAACAGTTATACACCCTTAACTCTTATTCACCCTTAACAATGGAAACATTTCACCATTAACTAGAATTCTACCACACATCATCCTTAATTGCGAGAACTGCAACAACTCATCCTCCTTAACTAGAAGAATGCACATCACCCTTAACAATGACAACTTATCATTGCTCTTAAATAGGAAAGCATTAACACTTCACACTTAGCATGGAAAACATTACACACAACCCATAGAAAAATATATTTCCACAACTTAGACATAAAAAAAACAAAAAAAAAAAAAACACTTGTTTTCTGGAAAGAGTGACTTGAGCTAATGTTAAAAGACTAAAATCCTTCTTGTCATTTATTTGTTTGTGGGTGTCTCTGGGGTCTGCTGAAAAGCACACCTGATCCCAAGAGGCTCGGAGAATTGAAACATTGAAATCAGTGCTTGTTTTACAGCAGACGAGAAAAAAAGTATGTTTTTGTAATTTTTTTTTATTTTTTATTTTTTTATTTTAAGAATGAAAATCTTATCCATAACATAAAATAAAATGAATAAATAAACAAGCCTCACTAACACTCAAATGCACAGATGACCTTGTTCCTCCAAACCTGGAGTCTTCCAGTTGACCCCGAGTAACACATTTAGAGACTGACCTAGTGTTAACAGCCAAAAGGACTCTTTCCAGGCTTTTTGCACCTCTTCACACCCTCTCCTTTTCCTTCTCTCCTGAGACCCAAAGAACAGAAACCTAGTTTAGCGTTTTAATAGTTTTCCACGCCATGCAGCTCCAAAGGTCAGGTGAAGGACATCAGCAGTGTGGCCGGGCTCCTCTTAAAAGCAGGGCTAAAACAGTCGAGTGCAAGGCACACTTAGATCAACTTAACTTGAAAAGCGCAATCCCTTCCAATGGGTCCCGCACCTAATTACGGCACGTGCCCTGGTTCCCTCCGTAAATTGTCCTCTGAAGTGGGCGTCTGGCATCATGGAGAGTGGTTTTTATTGTGCTTGTTAGATAAGATATGTGGCTGTGGTGTTGTAATGTGCCTTGATTAGCTACAAAAATAGATTTGTGTGACTGCCGTGTAGCTGGATACCTCACTGAGACAAAATTAACATTAGTGTCAATTAAATTTTAATCAGAGCGATATGCTGCAGATGGGAATGAGACAAGGAGCGCACATTAAAACAACGAGCTATGTGATGAGATGGTTGGTTCATTCTCATAGTCGTTTAGGAGAAATTTCCTATGCTTTACCGAAGCCTACACTCATTCCTTCTTCTAGCTGCCTGCTCCTTAGCCTCTGCGTTTCCAATTTCCCATCTATTTTCTACCCTTCGTCTTGCTCTTGATTTCTTTTCTCAGTTTTTCTATGCTCCAACTCACCTGGTTCACCCTAGATAGTCTCCTCAATGCTCATACTGCTTAATCTTCATGGAACAGAAATCGACTGCGTTTCTTATAGTCTCCATCCTCTGCTAAAAAAAAAAGAAAAATGTCATGCCAACCTTAAGCCACAAAGATTTTTATTTTTTCACACCATTTACACTTGTCTACAACAGTTTAAAGAGTATGCTTGCTTGCGGCTTTAACATTGCTCATGCATTTAGATTAATAATGTATTAAATTGTTACATAACATGAAGCTGTTTTTGCACTGATGCCAGATGTATAATTTATTTGTTGTGAATCTTATTGTTTGATTTATATATATATAGATATATATATATATATATATATATATATATATATATATATATATATATGAATACATGTATAATTTCACCGTAGAAAAGATCACAGTAGCTATTACTACATTGTTTTGTATTATATAAAACAATTTAGGAGTTGCATTTTACATTACCAAAAATAGCTATAATGACTAATAAAATAAATACTTACAGTCTTTGATTATGATTGGCTAAGCCATGGTTGAAACTTGTTAAATACTCAGTAATGTTAATAAGCACATACCTTTAATCATTTTAATCATTTTCATTATTGTATTGCATTGCATAAATGGAGAGTTTATTTGCAAAAACAGATAACTCAGATAACTTAATTTTCATAAATCATGTTTTTTATTGTAATGTTTTTATTGTGTTTTATTGTGCGATAGCTGCATTTTTTAAAATATTTTTTTTATTTAATCAAAACAACCCAACTGCAGTTTGATTGATATTAATTGGAATGCAGAATAAAAAACATGATTTTTGAATTTTTTTAAAAAAGTTATCTGTTCAACTCTTCAAATATTATTGGGACAAATAAAGTGATAACTGATATTTATGTACATTTTATGTAAGTAGTCTGCTATACTGTCATCTTAATTTTTGACCATATAAATGTAATGGTCATATAAATGTAACCATATAAATGTAACTCTTATCACCAACCGCTCCAGATTGTATATTTTTTGCTCTGTTTGGGCCTCTAAATAAAACTGGGGTGTATTTTTTTTTCTCTTCAAGCTCTATATTCTCCTATATGACCCTATAAGCCACAAAAGCCTGATGTATGAAATATGCTACTCAATAAAAAAAAATAAAAAATACACCATTTAGATTTTTTAGACTATTATTTCCTATGTAAGGTTTAACAGGGTTATACAGTTAGCGAATGTTATATAAAATGGGCTTCAAACTAAATCGAGCCTAATAGCGACAATGATGATTCAAAACACTCCCTCTCACCCACATATAGATACTCCACGTCTATATATCTCTCAAACGCGCTGGTTCTCTACCATGTGACCGT
>NC_056597.1:17220710-17235710 GCF_018340385.1 Cyprinus carpio | reverse complement strand
CAATGTATTAATGTTTTCTGACTAAATCAAATGCTTTTGAACAAAGCTGTCACTAATATTTTGATTATTTTTGCTTTCTTGTGGTTCCACCAGTCAGTGTTGGCATGATGTCATTATTCTGGTGAAGGGTGTTTAGTAATATTGCATGTGTAGCTCAAACAACAACAACAACGACAAAAAACTAAGTCTGGTAGTAATGCAACAATACTTTAATTGTGACCACAAAACCAGTCATATGTCGCACTGCTATATTTGTAGCAATAGCCAATAATACTCCATGGGTCAAAATTATTGATTTTTCTTTTAAGAAATTTTATTTCTTAAATTATAAATTTATAAAAATGTAATTTTTGATTAGTAATATGCATTGCTAAGAATTTCATCTGGACAACTTTAAAGGTGATTTTCTCAATATTTAGATTTTTTTTTGCACCCTCAGATTCCAGATGTTCAAATAGTTGTATCTCGGCCAAATATTGTCCTATCCTAACAAACCATCCAAAAATCAATGGAAAGATTATTTATTCAGCTTTAAATTTCCAAAATAAATAAATAAAAATAAAAAAGACCCTTATGACTGGTTTTGTGGACCAGGGTCACAATTTTGTACAATACCAATAAGCTGCTAATTATTTACTGGCCAATAACCAATAAAAGGCAGATATTTAAATTCTGTGGTATTTTGTCTAAATAAATTAAACTAACCTCTGTGAATTTCAAAGGCATCAAATTATATTACAGTAAAAAAACACATTCATTTTACGATTTGCTAAAGATCACATTTAATGATGTTATTAAAATATTAGTGAATTTGAAGATTAGATGACAAAAAAGGTTATAATATACATTAAAATATTTATAATATCAGCTGATAACTGACATGGCAAATATATATATAGTGCATAGTGTTAAAAAGATTATTATTAACTAAAAAATTTTTTTTTATTTAAATAAAGGTGAAATAAAATATAATTATTAAATGAAAAACATAAACCGAACAAGAATTACAATGTAAGAAAACAGAAAAAGTACTGGTCACTTTCACAGAACTATTAAATAAATAAATAAATAAATACTGAAATTAATATAAAAAATTCCTTCTTATTAACACAGTACACTGGGCCCTATTTTATGTAATTAGAGCGTAGACATGCTGCTTTGGCAACTAACTGAAATAATTTAAAGTTGAAGCGCTAGAATTACTAACAGGAAAAACATAGAAACTAAAACAGAAAAAAAAAACAGTTTTTTTTAAACAAAATTCCACACAAAATTTAATTAAAATTAAATTCAAAATATAAAGATAAAAGCCAATTCAAAATATTAATAAAAACCAACAGCATCCCCACAGCCCTACAGAGCATAAGCGGTTTGGAGAATGAATGATTGGATGGATGGAAGAACGAATGCATTTAAATAATAACAACAATCACTCATCTATAATGTTAACGGAACACTTTCTCAAGGCCTCCTTGAGTCATGTACAGCATGTCACCTTCAATCTACCTTAACACAAGTTTATTAACACAAACAAATAGTAAAACAGAAGTAAAACCCAGTGAGGCTGCTAGTAGACAAGCACCGTAGCTTAGCGTATTGTAACGTCACCTTTAGATCTGTTAGAGTACTAGCACAGATGGCGATACAGAGAGGAGGCCACCACCCGCAACACTCACAAACACCAAACACACCTTTAATGCGTCGGCGGAACACTACAGATGGTGACAGAGAGGAGATCATAGCCCTCAAGCTGAGACAAGATGCCTGCTGGAGATCAGACAACACTAATGTGACTCAGAGATGGTGATCAGTCAAGCACAGAAGCACACAAAAGACGCACACTTGAGATTAAGTTCAGTCAAGTGTAACGGGTATCGTTGACCATGCCGTAGTGGAACAGACCTCACAGTGGAGCTTTATCCTCTTCCACCCTAAGGACACACACACACGCACACCACACACACAGATCTGACTTCTTAAACTGTGACTTCCATTTGTGATAATAGCTTAAAGGTAAGCTGAAGGTGAACTTTGACAAAAAGCAAACCCATCCTCGCTCTATCCATACACGTGGCATTTTTCCAATTTCTGTTATTCTTGAAAAGCTTTTTACTCATAGGTTGGCACGGTTCTGCCTTGCATTAACGTTCATTGCCAGTACCCTTTGCTGGGGTTTTACACAAATGCACTGACACTCATTCTTTCTCTTTGACACATGCTTTGCATACTGAAACCTGGCGTAACACCAAAGCGTTTCTGACAGCATCAAAAGCATTCAGCTATGCATAAAGCCTGGCCGGGTAATACGACCTCTCTGCCTCTGTTTAACCTCTAGAAACTGGGCTGGGCTACATACAGTACAGCTGATACTGTACACGTCAAATTTGATGCTTCCTTTCCACCATTGTCTGTTCTTGTGGCGTTTAATCAGTGGTGTAATGTAATGAAGTATTAATACTTCGTTACAGTACTTAAGCATTTTTGGGGGGGTATCTATACTTTTTTTTTTATATTTCAGCCAACTTTTACTTTTAGTCTACTACATTTCCTAATTAAAATGTATACTTTAACTCTGATACATTTCCCCGAAGCATATTCCTTACTTACTACATAATAGTTCGAAATCAGAAGAACACTGACTGCAGCAAAGCAGGATTGACGAATCAGTGGTCTGGCGTTTGCAAGTTAGACTCCTAAGAAACACCTTTGCTCATGTGCAAACAAGTGTGCACATAACTGCGGATTATTTCATTTTCCACTCAAGTCGAGGCTGGGGTGTGCAATATAAGCTACAGTATATCTTCTGCGATAATGTGGTAATGTTAAGTGTTGTTGTAATGATGTGCAATCTGACATTATCAAGTATATCACCAAATCACACACACATTGTATACGCACTTGATTTATTAGTCTATTAAAATTCAAAATTCAAGGCATTCTAAATTGTAGACGGCAAAAATGCTTCTGTATTATTTTATATATTTATATAATTTATTATAGTTAACTTAATCTGCATTACACAAAAAAGTGGAGAAAAGTTTTTCTCCAGATATTAGCATATTAAACAGATTTAATAATCATTTTATACAAGTTAATTAAAATTAGCAATAAGTGACTTAAAAAAAAAACATTTTTAGTGAATTGTTGGCCTTCTGGAAAGTGTGTTTATTTACTGTACATGTACTCAATACTTGGTAGAGGCTCCTTTTGCTTTAATTACTGCCTCAATTCGGCGTGGCATGGAGGTGATCAGTTTGTGGCACTGCTGAGGTGGTATGGAAGCCCAGGTTTCTTTGACAGTGGCCTTCAGCTCATCTGCATTTTTTGGTCTCTTGTTTCTCATTTTCCTCTTGACAATACCCCATAGATTCTCTGTGGGGTTCAGGTCTGGTGAGTTTGCTGACCAGTCAAGCACACCAACACCATGGTCATTTAACCAACTTTTGGTGCTTATGGCAGTGTGGGCAGGTGCCAAATCCTGCTGGAAAATGAAATCAGCATCTTCAAAAACCTGGTCAGCAGAAGGAAGCATTAAGTGGTCCAAAATTTCTTGGTAAACGGGTGCAGTGACTTTGGTTTTCAAAAAACACAATGGACCAACACCAGCAGATGGCATTGTACCCCAAACCATCACAGACTGTGGAAACTTAACACTTGTCTTCAAGCAACTTGGGGAATGAGCTTCTCCACCCTTCCTCCAGACTCTAGGACCTTGGTTTCCAAATGAAATACAAAACTTGCTCTCATCTGAAAAGAGGACTTTGGACCACTGGCAACAGTCCAGTTCTTCTTCTCCTTAGCCCAGGTAAGGTGCCTCTGACGTTGTCTGAGGTTCAGCAAATTCCTTCACACGTCTGTGTGTGGTGGGTTTTGATGCCTTGACCCCAGCCTAAGTCCATTCCCTGTGAAGTTCACTCAAATTCTTGAATCGATTTTGCTTGACAATCCTCATAAGGCTGCGGTTCTCTCGGTTAGTTGTGCATCTTTTTCTTCCACACTTTTTCCTTCCACTCAACTTTCTGTTAACATGCTTGGATACAGCACTCTGTGAACAGCCAGCTTCTTTGGCAATGAATGTTTGTGGCTTACCTCCTTGTGAAGGGTGTCAGTGATTGTATTCTGGACAACTGTCAGATCAGCATTCTTCCCCATGATTGTGTAACCTAGTGAACCAAACTGAGAGACCATTTTGAAGGCTCAGGAAACCTTTGCAGGTGTTTTGAGTTGATTAGCTGATTGGCATGTCACCATATTCTAATTTGTTAAGATGAATTGGTGGGTTTTGGTTAAATGTGAGCCAAAATCATCACAGTTAAAAGATCCAAAGACATAAACTACTTCAGTCTGTGTGCATTGAATTTATTTAATACACAAGTTTCACAATTTGAGTTGAATTACTGAAATAAATGAACTTTTCCACGGCATTCTAATTTATTGAGATGCACCTGCATAATATTGCCTGTTTTTGCTCAATATTGCCAACGAAAAATGTTCCAATCAAAGATCACAGCACTGCTTTGCATCTCTGAGCAATGGACTGTGTTTACTTATTGAATGAATCAGCTATTTGGGCAAATCAGTTGATTAAATTATTTAGTTACTCATTAACACAGTCAAATGCTTTGTTTCAGAACGAATTAGCAATTTGAATGAATCGGCTGAAGCTCAATGACTCACTCATTTACAGTAACTTGCTGTCACCTACTGCCAGTTTTAATTTCACATTTTGAATATTTTTTTCATGTTTTAAATCATTTCAAATTAAGTATTTAATTAAGTTTTTTAATCATTTTGTTAAAAACAAAACATTATTTATCCACCTGTAACTGCAGGTTAAATGCACCCATGTCTCCTCTGAGATACATAAACTGTGTAAATACATCTAAATGCTATTTCAGATGCAGATTCCAGAATTTTTTTCTTATGTTGGAATGAAAGACACTAAGTACTGGATGAAGTGCTTCTTACTGTTACCCAAAAATACAAAACGGAAGAAAGAGTTAAAACTGAACACAATCTTGATACTCAAGCTGTGCATGAACATTACATATATATATATATACATATATATATATATATATATATATATATATATATATATATATAATATATATATATATATATATATATATATATATATATATAATATATATACTATATTATATTAAAATTAAATTAAAATTTATGCATTTAGCAGACGCTTTTATCCAAAGCGACTTACAGTGCATTCAGGCTATCAATTTTTACCTATCATGTGTTCCCGGGGAATCGAACCCCCAACCTTGCGCTTCGTAACGCAATGCTCTACCACTTGAGCTACAGGAGCATTATTATATATATATAGCACTATATACTTCTATTACATTTTGCATTTACTTGTACTTTTACTTTCAATACTTAAATATATTTAAGATTAAAAAATACTTTTTGTACTAAAGTACAATAAATGCCACATACTTTAAGACTTTTACTCAAGTAATATTCTAAATGGTGACTTCAACTTCTACCAAAGTCATTTTCTGGTAAGATATATGTACATTTACTTGAGTATGGCTTTTAGGTACTTTATACACCACTGAGTTTAATACCACTGACATATACTTTAACACAGTATTCTTAAGAACAAAGTGTTCTCACTATCCCAGGTTCATTGGAAAAAAAAGTACCTGCGGAGACATTTCTGCAAAATGACATTTTGTTGCTTGTTGCACATTTCGCAACACTTTCAAAATGAAATGTCAAGTGAGTGGCACTAAAAGCACATTCAGTTTTATCCAAAACAGATGAATGTCAATCTGGAAACTTTTTATTGTTGTGCGATTGAATTACATTTCCAGTGAGTGGCGGTAAAACGTTATACCACCGACACTAAACCGCTACCTTAAGCCTAACCAAAAGTGTTAACAAAAGCAAACAGGAGGTAACAACGCATTTTCTGAAGCATTTTAGCTTGCTTCTATAAGTCTTTGAACTCTTTTATCATGGCTTGTGTTTCATGGGACTTACACATGAGTGGTCCACATCAAGTTCAGTGCAGTACCAGGTGAACTACAGAGCAAGTTTACTACATTAGAAAAACCATATGGCGATGATTTTGTGACCTAAATGTCGAAATAAACATTGTGACCTAAATATCAAATTTCCAAATACCAAATTTCAGGATTTGCACTACACACTTGAGATATTATAGATATTCCTATATGATATATATATATATATATATGATATATATGATATATATACATACAGTTGAGTTCATACGTTTATTTACATATTGCTTGATGTGTGTGATTTTTTTTATTTTTTAATAATTAATAGGGGTGATGATGATTGTTTGATGCTATATACTGTCCTGAATAAGCTATTTCACATAACAGATGTTTACATATACTCCACAAGTCAAAATAATAACTGAATTTATAAAAATTAGCAAATTCAAAAGTTTACATACCCTTGAATCTTAATACTATGTGTCATTTCCTGGATGATCCACAACTATTTTTATATTTTGTGATAGTTGTTCATGAGTCTGAGACATCTCTCATGAGACGAAGTTAATAATCACTAAAACAAAGAAAGAAAGGGTGCAGACAGGAGACCACCATAGTTATATAGGAAAGCAACTTTCTTGACCCAATTTGAAAGGGAGCCATGTCATTTCAAGGTAAGTTAATTTTCGCGAGCGGCTGTGTAATTAATTTTACAGGAAGACCTCACTTTTAGTGTCACATTTTCTGAAAATAGCTTGACAGTTTCATGCACTAATTGCGTATCAGTAGTGCCTACCTCTTTATTTAACTTCATATTCAATTACACATTAGTGATTATAGAAGCAAAATAATTAAAGGCATAATTTTATCATTTCATCCAAAGAATCATCCTCAATCCTTGACCCTACGGCTGAGTTCTCCCTACTTCAATACAAATGAAGCGGCTAGATAAGATCTACCTTGAAATTCACCTTGAGCAGCCAATCAGCAGGAAAAGTTCATAGGTTACCAGTGCATCACAAACAGAACAGGAGCCAATTACAACCCAGAGCCTCTCTGTTGACAAAAGAGTCCTCCATACCGAGATGGAGTATAGATTTTTAATTTAAAACTGCAACATGGGGGTCAAAACACTCTCATTTCAAAAGACAGAAAGGGAGGGGGCGAGAGAGAGCATGCGGGAGTTCGGATATAGAGAAATAATGTTTGAATAGAAAATTTATGAGGACTAATATGCGAGTTAAATATGCATACTCAAGTGAAAATATTCATATTGAAGTGCTTCTGTACAGTATACTGTAGGTTTTCTCTATGTTTATTCTCACTTTGTAATTTACTCAGATTATAGTTTACCTGGAAATGACAATGTGGAAAATCGTAAACTTTGATAAAGAACCTTCCCTGTGTAGAGGGTGTACTTCAGCATTGTGTTATGTGAATAAAAGACATCTGTCACAGAATTTTTACAGAAATAGTTGTGTGTGTATTTATTGCTGGGTTCCAGTTGTTCTTTCTCTTTCTGAATTAAACATTAAAGACATCGTCAGACGTAACTGGCCAAGTTTAAACCAAACGTCAATTAAACATTATCTAAAGTCCACCCGACATCAATTACTGACCTATATTAAATATTATATTATATTATACATTATGTTAAAGTAAACTTAACCATGTTTAGATTAGATTAGATTAGATTAGATTCAACTTTATTGTCACTGCACATGTAAGGTACAAGGCAGCGAAATGCAGTTAGCATCTAACCAGAAGTGCAATAAGCAGTAAGTACAGAATATACAAGGTCTACAATATGTACAATAACTATACAGATAAGTATTATGGACAAAATTTACAGATTTAAATACTATCAGCATGATATACAGATAGGTGTACTATGAACATATTATACAGATGAATATGTGAAGTGTATGTACACTATAGGCAGAACTATGAACATATGAACAATTTAACTATTGCAATGGAAAGTAAAGTGCATAGAAAATATTCAGTGTGCAATGGATTATTCAGTGTTCCTGGATGAACAGACAGTAGTGCAAGTAATAGCAAGTTTGTTGTTTTTGCTTGTAAATAAATAAATAAATAAATAAAGTATGAAGTGTGGAGGAATGGTGTGCGGGGTGTCAGAGGGCAATCAGTAAGGAGACAGCTGTAGTGATGGATCTGCTGGTGTGGGAAGCGCCTCCCGGAGGCTAAACAGTCTATGGTCAGGGTATGGAGTCCTTAAGAATGCTGCGAGGACGGGTTTCTGTAGCATGCGTTGGGGCAGAGTGCTTTGCGGTCAGCCACCGTGCAGTCCATAAGGAGACAGCTGGTCAGGTTGCTCTCGATCGCACACCGGTAAAAAGTTCAAAAAGCTGGTTCTCTTCAGTTCTGAGGGAAGAAGAGGCGTTGGGATCTTGACCAGGTCTGGAGGTGTTTGTGGTGGTCCGTGATGGTGGTGTCCCAGGAACCGGCTGGAGGCTCCTGGATGGGGTCAGCGTTCCCCTCTGCGCGGAGCGCGGCCCCGGCACCGCCGCCGCGGAGGTTAAATAAATGAGTTGGGAAAGCTATTTGCGAAAGCTATGAATTGTCGGGTAAACCGTATAGAGTTGATATCAGAGGAAGTCGGTTTACAGTTCATAGAAAGGGAATGAGAATCGCTGCGAGCGTCGACGAAATAGCTCAACACAGCGTTTCCTCCTACATGTATTAAAGAAGAGTGGCTTGGATGTCCGGTCAATAGCAGGAAGGTGTAGGTGTCCCTGTGATAGCGAAGCATTGGGCAGTTTTTTATATTTAACTTACCACCCTCTGCAGTGCTTTTGCTATTCTATTCAGCCACTTCGTTTTGTTTCATATAATATTACGTTCCATACCAGACTGTGGATGCAAGGAGTATTTATTTATGGTCAGGTAATATGTGCCTCTCGATCGCACACCCGCCTTCAGTTAAAAGTTCTAATATGCTGATTTATTATCAGTGATGAATCTGTTGTGCTGCCACTTTTCTTTGGCTGATTAATAAAAAAGTTAAAAAAGACAGCATTTATTGGTCTTTATTTCTTCTTCAGTGTATTAATTTCTGAAAAAACAGAAAAAAAATATTGGAAAAAGAGGCGTTGGTGAGTCCCTTCTTTGACCAGGCAATATTATGGAGGATTGTGTTGTGGTCCAGGACAGGTGGAGAAAATGATGCCTCCGTGATGGTGGAAAACTTTATTTTAAATTGCAATAATATTTCACCCAGGAAATAATATCAAACTTGAAGCTTGGAGACACGTTCAACAACCATGGACCTGTATGTGTATCTATATGCCGTTAATGTGGGATGTTTTTGCACAGGTGGGGGTCATTGGTCATGCGTGCTTCCTTTCTTCTTCCTGAAGTCCACAATGAGCTCCTTTGTTTTACTGGTGTTAAGGAGCAGGTTATTGTCAGCGCACCATGTGGCCAGGTGCTGTACCTCTTCTTCCTGTAGGCAGTCTCATCGTTGTCACTGATGGGCCCAATCACCGTGGTGTCGTCTGCAAACTTAATGATGGAGTTGGATCCATGCACAGGCTTGCAGTGATGGGTGTAGAGGGAGTAGAGAAATGGGCTCAGCACACAGCCCTGTGGTACGCCAATGTTAAGTGTGATGGTGGAGGAGCAGGTGTGGCCAGACCTAACATGCTGAGGCCTGTTGGTCAGAAAGTCCATGATCCAGTTGCAGAGGGAGGTGTTAATGTCCAGGTCTCCAAGTTTTGTGGTCAGCTTGGAGGGAATGACGGTGTTAAATGCTGAACTGAAGTCAACAAACAACATCCGTACATATGTGTTGTTACTGTCAGGTGTGTGAGTGCAGAGTGCAGCACTGTGCATACTGCATCCTCTGTGCTCCTGTTTCTGTGGTAGGCAAATTGATGTGGGTCCAGTGTGGGTGGGAGGCAGTCTTTGAGGTGTGCTAGGACCAATCGCTCAAAGCACTTCATAATGATGGGTGTGAGTGCTACAGGGCGGTAGTCATTTAAGCACATCGGGGAGGAGTGTTTCGGTACTGGCACAATGGATGTGGAGTTAAAACATGTTGGCACAGTTGCTTGGGTGAGGGACAGGTTGAAAATGTCTGTGAATACCCCTGCAAGCTGCTCTGCACATGCTCTAAGCACACGTCCAGGAATGCCATCCGGGCCGGCAGCCTTGTGTGCATTGATCCGGCTCAATGCAGTGTGGACTTCTGAGGAGGTGAGTTTGAGAGGTTGGTGGTCTGCTGAGTGTGTGGTTTTGGTGGCCGTCTCCTTGCTGTCGCTGTTGAAGCGAGCATAAAAAGTCATTTAGCTCGTTAAGGAAGGAGACGTCCGTGACCATTGGAGTGGAGTTGCTTGGTTTGTAGTCACTGATGGCCTGGATGCCCTGCCACATGCGTCGGGGGTCAGAGTTGGAAAAGTGTTCCTCTACCTTCAGCTTGTAGCAGTACTTGGCCTTTTTGATGCCCCTTTTCAGGTTAGCCCTGGATTTACTGTAGGCCTGCACGTCATCTGACCTGAAGGCAGTGTTGCGGGCTTTCAGCAGAATTCGCACCTCCTTGTTCATCCATGGCTTCTGATTAGGGTATGTTGTGATCTGTTTTTCTGATGTAACACTGTCAATGGTGGTGTTGATGTAAGTCAGTACAGAGGAGGTATAGATGTCAATGTCCGTGTGAGAGCCACAGGCAGCCTGAGAAGCAAACATACTCCAGTCCGTGTGTTGAAACCTGTCCTGAAGTAAAGAGTCTGCTCCAGCTGGCCACACTTTGATGGTCCTCACTGATGGCTTCACACGGTTGATGAGGGGGTGAATACTTGGGGTGAGAAACAAAGAAAGGTGATCAGACTGTCCGAGGTGGGGGAGGGGGGTCGCGGTGTAAGCTCCATCAATGTTTGTGTAAACATGATCCAAAGTTTTGTCTCCTCTGGTGTGGCAGGAAAAAATGCTGGTGAAATTTGGGGAGCACTGTCTTTAATTTGCAGTGATTAAAATCACCCGCGACAATAAAAGCAGCCTCCGGGGTGAGCAGTCTGTTGTTTACTAATGGCTGCGTGAAGTTCGTTTTTTTAAAAGCAAGCTTGGCATTAGCATCCGGTGGAATATAGACTGTAGTTATTATGGTGGAAGTGAACTCCCGCGGCAGATAAAAAGGTCTACATTTAACCATGAGAAAACTCTAGGTTAGCTGAGCAGTGTCTCCCAACAATGACAGTGTTCGTACACCAAGCTTTGTTAACATAAATGCACAATCCACCCACCTCTTGTCTTGCCGGAGTCATCTGCTGTTCTATCTGTCCGGAGCGTGTAGCGTCCGGCTAGCACAATTGCATTATCGGGTACGTCGTTGTGTAGCCATGTTTCTGTGAAAACCATGACATTGCAGTCCAAAAGTCTCTTACTGTGGGTGATGCGGAAGTCGTAACTCATCCATTTTGTTCACCAGTGACCGCACATTAGCAAGGAAAATGCTCGGTAAAGAGAGCCGGAGCGGTGTTAGCTTTAGCTTAGCTCTTAGACCTCCGCGCTTCCCCCGCCTTTGTTTACGATCTCGACGCCGCCTGCGAGCACTTCCGCCTGGCCGGGTAGAGTGCGCAGCCTCGGGTGTTCTGGCGATCTCAGGGATAAGTCGAAGATTGGTGATAAAACTGTTGGAAAAGTCCTCACCGATATCCAAAAGCTCCCGTCGGGTGTATGATGTTAAAGCAAAGCTGTTCAGTACGAACAGACCCGAGATGAGCAGGAAAAATACTGCAAAATTGCAAAAACTGGAGAGACGCTGAGCCTCGCGATGTGTACGCGCCGCCATCTTGGTCATTTAGTAACACAAATCCAAAATTTATACATAAGATTTGTGAGCAATTTAGCAGAGCTGATTGAAACATACTTCTCTAATCTATGGATAATCCAAGTAACTAGTGAGTTGCAAAGAAAGCCCTGTATAATTAAGGTCTACCAGACATGCTTCTTACAGACTGTTCCTTCTAGACGCCGCTTTCAACTGTCAACATTAAAAACACAATGCTTGTGTTCCAAGACACTAAAAAAACATGACAATTATAACGTTGCAGACTGAATCCAAAAGGCGATTTAAAATCTAACAGCAATTATAATGAAAAGGATGGTTATTTATATTCTGTACAGCAGAATTTAGCTGCATGTGTGGTTGCAAGATTCTTCCTAGGGCTTGGCTATTTTTCTGATTTTATTGATTAATTCGAATTTAATGGTTTGCCACTCATTTAATTTTATTAGAAATCAAGAAATCATAAAATTTTGAACATAAATATAGCAAAATATTAGAATTAGACACTTTGACAATATGCCAATGATAACAGTAAGGATAAAAGAATGATCTGAATGCATGTCGGCGCACATGATTAAACGCTCACATGTGACGAGATCATATAGCTAGGTGCCATTCTCACAGAATGCGTGTTTGTTTGACAAAGATACGACACAGGCAGTGGTATAGGAAAAAAAAAAATGCAAGAAGATGGGAGTTAAACATCTTTTAACTTTAGCACCTCGTTTAATGCCATTTCATGCATGAGACGCTGCAAGCACAACATGTCAAACAATGAAAAAACAATGGAAAAGCAGCACAATCTAATGAAACCTGTAAAGAACTAATGTATATCTGATATTTCATGTTTGTATCATGGTGACATGCTGAAAGCTGCTGTTCATTGTTTACATTTATAGTTAATAATAGACATTTATAGTCTACTGGTTTTATACCTTCAGTCATTTTGAATTTGAATTACCTTGACTTCTGAGGAATTTTTTGAAGAATTTTCTCATTTCTGACCATATAGGCCTAATATGTGTAAGACAAGTTTGTGCAAGATGTAGTTGCAGTGGTGGACGAATTACACAAATCAAGTACTTGAGTAAAAGTACTGATATGTATAATAAAATATTACTCCAGTAAAAGTAAAAGTACTCCTTTTTCAATTTTACCTGAGTTACCATTTATGAAATGTAGTGAAGTAAAAAGTATGATCTTATGCTTTGGAATGTAGTGAAGTAAAAGTTACTCAAAATAAAACTACTCCAGTAAAGTACAGATACTTGTGACTGGGAGGGGGGCTTGTGACTGTTCCATTGACTGCCAAGTAAACTGCACTGTCAAGGTACATAAAAGTATGAGACACATCGTCAGAATAATCCATCTGCCATTATTGGTTCAATTTGAATTTTATGAAGCAACAAGAATACTTTTTGTACGCGAAAAATGTTCTCCAGAATGGCGCTACGGTTATGCGGAGAGACAAATTGTTAATTAAAGTCATAATTTTGGTTTTCTTCATGTACAAGATAGACTATTCTGACGATGCTTTTCATACTTTTCTGGACCTTAACAGTGTAATTTACTTGGCAGTCAATGGGACAGTCACAAGCCTCCAGGTTTTCATCCAAAATATTTTAAATTGTGTTCCGAAGATGAATAAAGCTTTTACGGGTTTGGAACGACATGGGGGTAAGTGATTAATGACAAAATTTTCATTTTGGGGTGGAGTAACCCTTTAATAAAGTAAAAGTTAATTGAATCATGTTGTAGTTACATTTTCAAGCTGACTAGTTAAAAACTGTCAAACGTTCTGAAGAAAAAATATATATTTTTTTGCCATATCACCCAGCGATAACCTAGTGAAATGTTGTGTAATATGTGACCCAGTTGCCGATAAAATAATGTGTAAACCACAACAACTTCATGATACCTAAAACAGTCATGTATTGCGTAAGAAACAGATCCTATAAGTTTGTGTAGTGTAAATGACATAGTAGTACCACACATTATGAGACTCTTTATGAGAAGACAACACATTACACGCATAGGTGTCTACATAAAACATCACAATATAATGTCAGATTTGTCTTTTCTGGAAGTGTGACTGAACAAAATCTTCAGAGAATTTTCCGGAACCTCTGTGTAGAAAAGGATTTTGATAACAAAATGTCACTTTGATGACTGTAGTGTTGGTGTTTTGACAGAGATGAATTTACAGAGGCAACTTCTCTGAGAGATTTTACTGTGCTATTGCTGCTGTTTTACATTTTCAGCATGTTTAAACTCTCTCCAAGAGGTTGCACCTCTAAATTAATTGAACTAACTGAAAATATTTGCCATTAGCATTAAAAAAATCACGACCATCCTGTTTTGTGATAGATTTTGGTCATGATGGTGTGTGTGTGCCAGTGTGAGAGAATAAGACAAAGCAAAAGAGAGTGTGAAAGAGAGAGGTGAGAGTTTGACCTTTCTTGTTTGTGTGCACGTCTGTGGCTGTTGTTGCCATCGAGGTGTTGCTAGGGGTCCATCTTGACAACTTCCTGTGATGCGCTGTAATCAGGCTGGCGGGCCTTCTCACACCTGATCTGAGTGTGTGTGTGGCCTGTCACCTAAATTTAGCTTGGTGACATGTGTGAAGGTCCACACATGCACAAACGCACACACTCTCATCACAAATGCATAATACCAGATAATACAAAACACACACACACACACACACAAACATAAATCTTCATCCGTTTACATTTACAGTCACACACAAATTAAAACTCTGACAGGAAGGCCTAACAGACCAACAGACCTAATCCTGTTCAAATATGCATGGCCTTATTTTTAACCTAACATATCTAATGACCCAAAAACCAAACATGCTCTCACATAGTCACACACACACACACACACACACACACACACACACACACACACACACACACACACACACACACACACACACTCATTAATTGAATGTGCAAGTACTGAACAAACCACAGAGCCTGAGTACACACATAACCTCACTGAACATACGCAGAGTGTAATCCCTGTAAACATCGACAAGAGGATAGCTGTCACTTCCAAGCTATCAGCAGCTCACTATGAGACAGGGCAAGCCTGAGGTGCAATACACTCTCCTTCTAACCTTACTGTCAACATTTCAGCCTGCACACACATGCTTGCACTAAAGAAACGGGGGAAAATTAACCATATTCTGTCAAC